>NC_134540.1:35280227-35583257 GCF_050624435.1 Tenrec ecaudatus
AAAAATTACTCAGGCATCACACATACCATATATACTTGAGTATAAGCTTAGTTTTTCAGTAAATTCTTTATGGAGCTTTTATGGTAAAATTAGGTGTCTCAGCAGATATTCAGGTTGGCTTATACTCAAGTATATATGGGTTGCATCCTTAGCCAACAGCTATGAGGGGGAGGGGAGAATAAAGCTTTCTACTCCCTTAAAAGTTAATATCAAAAACCTATGGAGGAAGATCTACTCTATTCTACAGGGACATTGTGTGTCCGAATCTACCTGATGGCATTGAGTTTGTGGGTTCTTTTTGTTTTTATTTGTTTTTTTAGTTACTATACTAAGGAGCACAGGCGGCTAAGTAGATTACTTTGGGCTACTAACCATAAGGTCATTACTTAGAAACTATCAGTTGCTCCACAAGAGAAAGATGAGGCTTTCCGCTCCCATAAAGATGTCCTACCTCAGAAACCCAAAGACAGTTCTACCCTGTCCTATACGGTCACTATGAGTCGGAATTGATGCTATCGCAGTCAGTTTGGTTTGAGTTTACATGGCGTGATGAGGTTTCTAGAACTTCACAGCTGAAGGAACAAAGTACATGTGTATCTTTGTTCATGTGTTTGTACTAACTTTTATACATACATACCTGCAAGCATTTGTTTCATCATCGGCTTCGATGTTAAGCTGATGTCTCTAACGCTAACCCACTGCCCTATATTCTCTACACCTCATATCTATGTTACTTTTCCTCTCATAAGGAGATACGTAGATCACACCAGTGCCATTATAACAGTAATTTCTCAATTTCAATCTCTATGTCTATGGCTTCATAAAAGTGAACTATACTTCATAGAAAAGTTATTAACATCAGCACTTTATTCCGCCACTCCCTTCAATAACATTGTTTCAGGTATTTATAGTACAATGATATTAAAATGCTGAAGTCCAATAGTATTTTTCGAATTAAAAAAAATACATTTTATGCATTCTGATATATATAAATGGAACTGAGTTTTTTCAGGAACCTGTCAAAATGCCCATCTTTCATCACTACTATTCAATTGTGCATGGTACATGATCCACATAGATAAACAAGTTATGTTTCCACACAGCAGTAACAAAGCTTTAAACAGTAAATAACATTTTTATTTATTCTAAAATAGCATCAAAATTATTAAATTATCTAGGAATGAATTAACAGAGATAATGGAAGAACTTAACCTTGTGAAAAATAAGACATTAAAAGAAACTAAAACTATCTATAAAAATAAAATGATAACCCGTGTTCATGGACTAAAATAATCAATATTATTAAGATGGCAATTTTACATAAAGTGATTTTAAAATACAATATAATTCCTTTTAAAGTTCTAGCAGCCTTTCCAACAGAAATGGAAAAACTAATATTCAAATTTATACAGGTTGTAATGGGTCCCATAAAGTCAAAATAATTTGTAGGATATGTGGAGGAAGGCAGGGACAATACTTGAAGATATATTGCCTGATTTAAAAATATATTATACATATATAATATAGATTAATTTAAATAAACATGGTAATTTACAATGTAGTACTGCTAAAAAGATAGACATATAGACCAATAGAATACAACAGATAATTCAGAAATAAATCAAAATCACAATGAGAAACCATTTTACATCCATTAAGTAGAACCAAACTCACTGCCATTGAGTCGATGCTGACTCATAATGTTCCTACAGAACAGCGGTTCCCAACCTGTAGGTCACGACCCCTTTGGGGGTCAAATAACCCTTTCACACGGGTTGCTTGATTTATAGCGGTAGCAAAATTACAGTTATGAAGTAGCAACAAAAATAATTTTATGGTTTGGGTCACCACAATATGAGGATCTGTGTTAAAGGCTCACAGCATTAGAAATTTGAGAAACACAGCTATAGAACAAGCTAGAACTGCCCCTTTGAATTGCTGAGACCGTATCTCTTCATAGGAGTAGAAAGCGCCCTCCTCCTCCAGAGCAGCAGGTGGTTTTGAACTGCTGACTTTGTGGTTAGCAGCCCAATAGGAAACGACTACACCCCACAACTCTTTGGTCTTTTAATCAGAAATGAGAAGGAATAAAAAAAGCAAGTTAGGAAGTACGGGAATGGACTACCCATGCATTACTTTAGGAAATAGAAAATGGTACAGCTTTTTGGAAAACATTTCGGAGTTTCCTCAAATGGTTAAACATAGAACCATATGGCAAAGCAATTTAACTTGAAATTTGTGACTCAAACAACCCTGAAAGTAATGATTCAAAGAGACACTAATATTAATTTCAGCATTGCTCCCAACAGTCAAAATTATAAACAACACATGTCCATCAACAGAAATAAATAAATAAAATATGTGTATGTGCAATGGGGTATTATTCAGCTTTAGAAACAAGAAAAATTCTGATACAGACCATCACAGAGATGAACTGTTAACTTATTATGTTCAGTGAAATACTCATGATTCAGACACAAAGAACTTTTACATGATACCACTTCCTTGAAATACATAAAATAGGAAAATCCATGAAGACAAGTTGGTAATAAGGATTCCTGAGAGGAGGGTAAATGAGAATTTAGAGAAATAAAAATGTGATTACTGAGAGACAGACTGTAATTTAGGGAAAGGAAGCAAATGCTTAGGTATCCTCTATTCTTTGTTTTTGAGATGGCAGAGGGACAATTATAGAGACTTGGGTCAAGGCAGAAGGGGAAGGAATTCTATCTTTGGACAACACTTGGTCCTCGGGACAACATTTCCCAGAACCCCCTCATACCCAACATCATCTAGTGGGACTAGATTATGACTGGTCAGAAATCCCAAGTGTCTGGCCCCCAGGAACACCTAAAAAGCATGTGAAGATAGGGGAATCTCATGGCTCCTGTACTAGATGTACCTTCATTCCTCCAAGAGCCCCCAGTAAGGTGCTCTAATGGTGCCGCCATGTCTACCCAGAGCGAAGCTTGCCTTTGTAACACTTCTTAGTGTTACAAGAAAAGGGGAAAGAAAAGAAACAGACACACACACAAGGACCCAAGACAAGAATTAGAGAGGAAGAAGGAGGGAATGGGGAAAATGAAATCCACTCTTTACAACTCATACAGGAAATATAAGCTATTTTTCTGGAAGAAATTGTCACAGAATCATCACTTTTTTAATTGATAGAATTTATCAGGGAAACCACTTGTCCTGATGAGTTTTTGGGGTTTGGGGGGATGATTATCAGTTATTAATATAGTTTAAAAATAGCTATATGGTTAATCAGATCGTTAGCTGGTCAGAAAATGACAAGGGTCGAAGGGGGGATGAGTGGAGAGAAACTGGTTAGGAATTTTAAATGCAAAGGACTTGGACCCAGGCTTCCTCCCATGACGCCCCAGCCCAAAAGAAGATGAAGGGCAGACAGGACAGACTTCCTTATCAGTAGCCGAGACCAGGGATAAAGGAAAGGCTGGGTGGAGACAGACCAGATATTCCAACTACCCCCACAGTGATTGGATAGTTTTGGACTTGAGGCAGGGATTGGAGGTGAGAACGCTTCAGAGGACGAGTCAATAGCCAGCAACCCACCTGCAAGCCAGCCCTGGGTGGGAAGTCCACCATTAGCAATAAAAGGGTTAGCATTATGTTTGTCCAGGAAATTTAGACTAGCTAAAGGACACTTGGATTACTTTTCCAAAGTATTCCCCTTCAATAAATTCACTCCTTCTGTTCATACCTTTTCTCTGACTCTTGTCTGAATTGTGTCCATCGCCTGCCATCTTTCTTAGGAGTGGCTCAGAACCAAGGATTGGAGAGATTGGCAACTCGGAACAGCTCGGTCCTCTCCGGAACAGCCTTCTCTCTTTCTCCTTGAATGGACTGTAGTAGGCTGTGTTTTCGGCGTCTTCACGTACTCTCTAAAAATTACCAAATCCCCACTCATGGTGTCTCTTTTGAGTAGGCATTATGACCGTGGTATCAACAGTCCTAGTGAATGGCCTGAGGAAAATAGCTGGCCTCCTCTGCTTTCCCTAATGTTCCATCCTTATTTACTTACTCTGATACCGACCATGCCTCCTATGAGATTCTATATCTATAATTCCAAATGTGTTGAAGCAGCCACGCATAAATCATTGAAAACACGCATAGTCTCTGTGCCAGACTCTCGGGCACATCTGTCCTCAACTTCCAGCAGTTCCAACTAAGATCTAGAACCACCCTTACTATGGTCACAGGCTTAATTACTACGCTTCTGCTTCAAAGACGTTTCTGCCTTATAGCCAGGGAGTGGTAACAAAAACTGACCAAACCCCTCTGAACCTGTTATGCGTGCTGCATTTGCATGTACTGTCCCTTCCAATCATTTGGTGGGAGTTACAGAAACTTAAGTAGGAGAACCCTGTTAAGTGCTCCTCCACGACAGCAATAAAATCTCTTTTATTTCTAATATTGGCAATTCGTGTGTTATCTGTTTCCTTAAGTAATCAGAGGTTTGCAAAGTTTGTAGATCTTTTCAAGAACTAGCTTGGGGGGTGTTTTCTCTATTGCTTTCATTTTGTCTCTTATCTTTGATTTTACTCTCATTTTAATTTGTTAGTTTTTCTTCTTCAAGCTTTAGCCTTACACCTTTTCACTTCTCTAGTGTCCGACAAAGAGCCCTGGCGGTAGACTGCTTATGTGTTGAACTGCGAGCCGCAGTCTCAGCAGGTGGAAGCAGCCAGCAGCTCGGAGGGAGAAACACGAGCCTTTCTGCTCCAGGACACGGTTACGGTCCCAGAAGTGCACAGGAGTAGGCCAAGAGTTAGCACTGATGCGAAAGCCGGGATCAGTGTAAGAATGTAGATTCCTAAGACTAAAGCTTATGATAGAACATAAAATTATTACTTCAATATTAATTTTGTAGGAAATTAATCTCTCATTCACGAACTTTCTATTTTCATAATTAAATATGATATGAAAAAATAAGTAGTTAAGGAATTAAAAAGTATTTTTCTGTATTATAATTCTTTTGCCAATCCATGTAGATAGGAATTCCCTTTTCCTTTGGCATAAAAATAATGTAATTATTAACATAAGCTCATTGGTATTAATAAATATCTAAAATTTTTATTCAGGTACAATTTGTCATTATAAAATGGAATTTATTATATATTTGTACAATTTTGATAATTTTATTCACATGTTATTATTTCTATGTTAAGGATGACAAGTTAATATTTGACACGCTTATAAAAATATATTTTTAGTACTGCCAACAACCTAGTAACTTGTAGTTCCACTATTACGATCGAGGAGCTTTTCAAACTAATGCTCATCCTCCCCACCATAGAGTGGGTAACATTCCCCAGTAGACATTTTTAGATCATTATGAAAGTGATATTGCCAATGGCTAGAGATACACAAAGGAAAAATAAATACCTTCCTAAGGTGTTACATTTTTAAATATTAGAATTATTTACACTTAGGCTATGCAATTATGTGGCAGGAGTGTTAACATGTAAAGCACATTTTCAAGCGTTTTATTTAACCACTTACTGTATGTAGTCACTTTTATTATTGAGATTCTGTAAATCTATAATATAAAGATAGTATGCATTTATCTCAAGAAATTAGATGCTCCATTGTCTCTTATACCTTCTAAGGAACATCTAAGATGTAACACCCAAGATCCTATAGTGGTAAGGTAAATAATAACTTCCCAAAGATGCCCATGTTTTCATGTCTAAAATCTATGACTACATCAATTTACCTGATGAACAGAATTTTGTAGACTTATTGAAATTAAGGACCTTGATTTAGGCAGATTGTCCTGGATTGTTTGGAGAGTCCGAGACAATCACTGAAAGGAAGACAGGAAGATCAGTGTCAAAAGTCGGATTAATGATAACGGGATCCAGTTGTATAGGTTCCACGAGGGAGGGACCATGAATGAATGAGTGTACGTGGTCTCTAAAAACTGACAAAGGCACAGTGATAGGCTCTCCTATAGCACTTCTGGAATAACGCCTTTATTTTAGACTTCTGGCCTCCATAACTATAGCAGAATAAATTTGTGTTGTTCTAAATTGGTAAATTTGTTTTTATACCAACAGTGATACCCTTGCATAGAAATTTGTTTATTGAGATAGCAATTTCTGTTAGCAGACAATAAAATAATGAGGTGATACAGCTTCTTTATCAATTTCTTGTGTGGAGCATGAAATTTATAGTCCTCATGCACTTGCACTATGTAGAAAGGGTGGAGGTGGTAGCTACTACAAGAGCAATTGATAAACGAAGTATAATGATGTGCACTTGGAAATGGACGATGCTGCTAATTCTCCTTGGGACACAACAATTACTAGTATACATAACACGAGCTGAAAATCGATTTCCAGACATTTGTAAAAGGTAGGTACTGCGTAATTTACAATGAGATGGATTGAGTAAGAGGTTTAGATTAATGTTTTAAATTTTGAATTCGTAAGCTGCTTTTCTGAATAGTTGCACATTTTAAAAGCCTTCCTCCCCCACCATCAGTGTTTCCTACAACCTTCCCACTCTATTAGCAGCAGGCCAAGACCTAATGGAGGCCTACGAGTAAATGATGCATTCTCCCTTCACTTAATCCAAGTAATTGGTTCCCACTGCTTAATTTGCAGATCTCTGATTGAAACTGTACACTTCAGAACGTTAAATGAGCTTGAACAGCAGATGGCTATCCTCTGATTTTTTTGCATCAAGAAGTTTGAGTGATAGAAACTTCTAAAAGCCAAAGAGCAAATGAAATGTCATAAGAAAGGAAGCACAGTTAAAGCAGCAAGCACGGCATCCCTGCCAATTTGCTGCACTGTGGAGGCTTAGTTTTTCTGTAATGCTAATATTATGCCACTAGGATTTTACATATTAGTAAAATAATCCATACCGGAAGGGTTTCAACAAAGCATTGTAAAAGACCTCATGAGCTTCCAAGATTAGTCAAGGATAACTTACTAAATAAGAATGGAACACTATCCCTGAAGTAAAAGATAAGCACCGTAACTTGGAAGTCACTAAACATTAATCCCCGATAATGGAGTTGAGCACAGAAGGTTTTGTGAAAAATATAACTATTTTTTCCTATCACCCATCTGGTTCTTCTTGAAGTTAACTGACTCTGTGAAACTATTTTTTTCCTTAATTTATTAAGTGCCTTGTGGTAGTTACATAATATTTTGTGAATGTGAGACAGGTGAAGCGGTGGTGTTTAGCCTGTGTCAATCAGGTCACAACTTGATGACCTCATTTGGCCGTAAGGAGATGAACAGCTCATTGGAGGCAGGACACATGCTCACTCCCTGGGGGACATTGCAGCTGACAAGACACATAGAGCTACGCTAGTGCCTGAGCTGGAGAAGCCATGTGGAGACTCCTGCCAGCACTGAGATGCTTACAATGCCACTGGATCCACAAGAATTTCCACCCAATGGCCTGTGATCTTCCTGCATTCAACATCAATGCATATGTTTCATGAGTCTGAAGAGGACTTTATAGATTGTTATTGGACATATGGGCCAATATCAGATTTATGGACTTGATCTGTACTGGGCTGGGACGTTGTATTAATGTACAATTACTCTGTGAAAAACTCTTTCTTATACACATGAATGTCTATGAATTTGTTTCTCTAGTCTACCCAGTCTAACACAGCCCTGAAATAAGCCTAACAGAAAACAAAGTATGCAGAAGTAAAATTACTTGCTCTGGCTCTTCTAGCCATTATCTCCATGACATCCATCAAACAGGATCCTGTAAATAGGCTGGTGAAACTCTAGTAGATGGGATCGTCAGCTCGGTCCCACAACTGAGTATAAAATGAACCATTTCAGAAGCAACATAAGAGAATCTCAGGACATCAAGAAGGCGGCAGCCTCCAGTGGAATGCCTGCAAGATCATTGGATAAAGTGGTGCACCAGCGGAGCTTACAGAGGCCACAGGACTGAACCTATGAGACTGGCTTTCCAGTCCATACCATGCATAAGGCTAGAAGCTGGCTTGCCCTGGCTTCTGACATTTGTCAGACATAAATGAGCTTAGAAACACTTGCCACCACAAAGCAGAGGACCAGAGGAAGGTGACCCTGCCAGCATGTGTGGAAAAAAATAACTCGATCCTTAACATTTTGTAACCTAATTACTTCCCTACCCAATTCCACAATCCTGAGTATCGTCTGTGAATTGTGTCGCCATTGCAAATCCAGCAGGGAAGTAAAGTGTCCAGGAGAGAGAGTGGTATCAGAATAAGGTAAAGAAGTTTGGAGGGGAGAGAACTGTTTGACTTCTGTCTTAAAGAAGCGCCTTTTACCTCAGGTCATCACAGGTGTGATAGTCTAATATGTAAATCACTTTTTCTTTTTTCTCTACTAGAAGTTATGCATGCCATGAGGAATGCATGATGAGAAATGAGAATGAAGGCAGAATGTAAGACAAGGGTGAGATCATCTAAATGTCTCAGACTTCAGAAGCAGAAAAATTTAAATTAAGTTGCTTTGGGAAAGCACTTGTTCTGCCTTTGAAATGAGACAGTTGAAGAAAATTTAGCACAGTAGTATTAAATGAGAAAATCAGGTATTATAAACTTGTGGTTTACAACATTTTTTAATGTGAAAATGGCTTAATATCCTATACTTTAAACTATTTCTTCACCCCCACCCCAAATTATTGCATTGAAATACTTTTAAGTATTTTGAATACAAAAAGTATTTATAAATACTTGAAATAAAGCAGATTCTATGCTAACTTTGAAGATACTAACTATGTAGTTGGGGAAAACTTATTCAAACTTAAAAACGCGCTGCCCTTCAATCAATCTGACTCATGGTGACCATGAATTGCTCTTGTGGATTTATAATATTTCAGCTTTTTTCCCAAAAATCATTTTATTAGGATATAATAACCCTGATGTCACACCATTCGTATCAAATCATATCAAGCATATTCAGTCATACCAAGCAGCTCCGCAAAATCACAACCACAATCATTTTCCAAACGTTTTCTTCCTTCTTGGTATCAGTTACCCATTACCAACCTCACCTCCCTACCATCCCCCCAGGAACCCTTATTCTAGTTATTGTCTCTATAGAGTCACCCGACCTGTGTTTCATATACCAAAAAACATGGAAAAAATACCTGACAAACAGGTAAGAATTCTACTAGCAATAACAAAACAGAGGACAGATAAATCCCAAATTTAAATACTAGAAAACATTAAGTACCATATCCAACTCAAAGTGTTTCAAAGGAATCAAATGACCAGGGGTTAACCATTCAGGTCATATTGATCATTGTAATCTACTACAGTAGACTCTCCAATACTGTCTGTCTGATAGCCAGGCAATTCCCATCCCTCCATTAGGGTCAGAGAGAAATCACCTGAATTTTACTCCACATGTACATCCTGAAAAAAGATTTTGGGTTCCCACCGTCATCCATCTCCTTCTGCAAACCAGAATCTCACAATTTAAACTCTCATATCATTCCCTCTTTGGATTTGAATTGTATCACTTACAATCCTTCGATGTTGGTGTGCTTCTTCCATGTGGGCTTCCAGGCTGACAGGTTATTTAGATGGCTGCTTGGTGGTAAACAAGCCTTTTAGATCCCAGTTATTATTCTTTATGATGGTTGGGCATCATCTAATTTTGTCAACACACTTTGTCGTAGCACCCATATCTTCTACGTTTACTTCATGAGTTTGAGCAGGGCTTAGTTGTCAGAATCAATTGTTCTTAGACTGGAGCTAGGATTGACGCGTGAGCCCAAAATCCATTCCTGAATTTGTGTTTCTTTTTACTCTACCTCTGGCTCATCTTAGAGATATCCTTGTTAGTTTATGGTAGAGAATTTTATCGATCATCTTCCTATTGCATACAATCCTTCTGTTTATACTGTCTTTGATTTACTCCCATAATAATGTATTTAAAACACAACTGAGAAAGGAGATTAAACTAGTATAGACTAACTGCAAATCACAATAAATGGATCACTGACTTGTACAAATTAAGTACTTACATGGATAGACACTGTTTACACAAACAATGGGATTTGGTTAGGCAAACTTTAAAATAATATTCACTAACAATATCAGACACAGATCCATCATATGTGTTAATACAGTATGTAGGACATTGACATAGTTAGTCCATGGTAGTCTGCCTTCCAACCAACAGTTCCATACTCTTGGTATAACTGTCCTTTGCTTCTTCACACGCCATGTCGTTTCAATCATAAATCCTTGGGCTGCAGGTATGTTTGAGGTAAATTCCAGTTCAACTAGCGGAGTTTCCACATCATGTCCTTCTGATATGGCTTTTGGAGCATGTTGTGGCCCTCAAAGATCAGGGTTCAATGTCCCAGTATTCTATGGCCCATTGCCTGGGTCTGCAGAGGGTGTACAGAAACTTAGGCCATAGTACCAGGCATACTTTCCCCTTGGGAAAAGTACTGTTAGTCCTTTTTGGTTCCATAAGGAACCAGGAAATATGTCCTCCCCCTTTTTGCTAGCAACATAAGTGTGCTTACCTGCTCCAGGGCCTGTATGCTCCCCTTCTCCACTCTTGACTTGATTTTCCAATACTTCATCCTTCTCCCAAAGTGGGGCTCTTGGTTTCCAACTGCTGGCTTCCCAGTTAGCAGCCAACAAGGGACCACTGTGCCACCCACATAAATGATCAATAATTAATGCACAATAATCATATCACAGAGACCCACTGGAGCTTTGGGAGAAGTGTTGGACTACTCACTACACAGTAGATGACTCAAATTAGCCAGCTGCTGCATGGAAGGAGGATCAAGCTATCTGTTCTCATAAATATTGACATAGAATTTCTACAAGTTGGGATTGACTAGTTAACAATGGGGTTTGCTTTAAGATTTATTCATAACACCAGATAAAGACACCTTAATAGTTTTGTACTTTCAATACACACTGAATGCACATGCTGATATTTTAAGAAAAATGTTAGTTTCTTATAGATTTGCAAAGATGTGTGCAATGATGGGCTCAAGTATAAGAGCAAGGGGAAGGATGGCACAGGATGGGTGTTGCTTCACCACGTGGTTCATAGAGTTACTGTGAGAAGGGTGGCTTTAGGCACCTAACAAACGACATCTCTTGTTCCATGGGAAATTGGTTTCAAGCCAAGTTAATAATAATGGGAAGAGAAATCAATCACGTAAATGCGTGCTCTTTTATTTTTTGTAGATGATAAGGTGATAAACAGAATCCTTATGGATTATAAGAATAAAACTCACTGTTTAAAGTTCTTTATAGTTTCTTGATTTCATATATAAACTGGGTTAGCCACCGAAATGAGAAGGGTATCTGAGCTGGTCTATTCATTTCCGTGTGCTTGCCCTGCTCCCGCTGTGTCCACAGCACCGTAGAGTGGTCCTGTCCGTAAACGACACAGTAGAGCTAGGCACAGGGGAGAAGATACAAGAGTGCACACACCTCCTTCAAGTTTCAACCCATTTGATAATTAGTTATTCTGGGGTAAGAGCTAGGAATTAAGAATGACAACCGTAGAGGTGTACTCACAAGGGAGTTAGGTCATAGTTGTGAAAAAACACTTCAGTAAGGACCAGTCAATATTTGCCCATTTGTATTTTTCTTCCTACTGACAGGCTGAGTATTTAGGCCATCAGGTGCTACTCTTAAGGGGTACTCAGTCTTCTCTTTAGGTCAGCTAGGAACTCCGGGGATTACTTGAAATTATAATGATGTTCAAGCATTTCCATTTTAAAATATTTTCTAAGCATAGAAACTGATATATTTGTGTCCGTTTCATTGTTATTGTGCGCAGGTCTTTGGTATATTAAAATATGCTACTCTAGATCTTGTTATGAAGTTTAGACACATGGCTAGTGGGAAACTAAATAGTTGGCATATAAAACAGATTAAAATTCCATAAAGCGTGTGTGTACGTGGAGGGTTGAGGAGGATTTTCCTATCAGCTTAAGATCTTAAGAATAAAGTTTCACAAGGTGCAAGTTTACATACCTAACATGTGAAAGAAACAGAAGCTACATCTGAGTAATTCCAATAATCTAGTTATAGCCACACGATGGTGACTTATCAAAATGATGTTGGATATGTGCTTTTAGGGTTTCAGACAATTTCTTTTCTTTTTTAAACTCACTTCTCTTTTAATGCGATAGGCTGGCACTTATACTGGCAAATTAGTTAAAATTTAAAATGTACAGAGTTGCTAATTTATTAAGTTAGAATATAAATTAAAATTAGTAAATCATCTTTGTTATGCTTTACCAACTATATGTATTATTGATATTATTTTATCATTACTAAAGTTAATTTTAGTTTATAACAGAAAATAATATTCTATTTTCTTAAATGAGTAGGGGTTAATTTTCATAATAGGGTTTATCTCAGAGTTATTATGTCATTGAGGGTCACCTTAAAGTTCTGCTATGTGTTTTCCTGATTTTCATATATGAAAGTCAGGATTGATGAACCTCTAAAGACAGCAAGTAGAATAAGGGTTTAGAGTTTGGGGTGGGGTAGGGGTAAAGTGAAATGATGTCAAGGAGTCCGGGAAGGAAAAGAATGTGATTGAACTATGAAATTGTATTATAACTGTATTAACTCCCAGTTAATAATAAAATTTCAAAAGAGAAATAAAAGACAAAATAGTTAATAAATAACATATAACATTTTAATAAAAATTAAAATAAATTTTTCTGGACATATCAATCATTTTGTTTGGTCCTCTCCTGATAATCAATAAATTTATTTATAAGAGTATTTTTATCACTATAAATACATGCAATTCAATAGCTCAATCATATCCAGAAGAGTTTTACAATCATCATCACAATCAACTGTGGAACCTTTCCCTTCATGTACTCATTAATATTGACTCCTCATTTCTCCCACTCTTCTTATCCCTCCATCATCATTGCGAACACTGTCTTCTTAATTCCACCCATCCCAGTTCCTCTACACAGATAAACATACAAACAAGCTCACACAACAAGCAATGACCCGGCAACAAGGACCATATAAAGCAGGTAAAGACTTCAGTCTAAATGTAAACAGTTCAATTTCCTTCTCTCAACAGCATTTTAAAATGAGTACCATAGGCTAATCAAGGACACTATAAACAGAAGGTCTTTATGCTCCAAAAAGATGATGAATAAGATTGTTTGCCATAAATTCACAAGGATGTGTCTCTGGTGAACCAGAGGCAGTTCCCTCAGTTTAAGGTATGCTCTGTGTGTTCTTCCCTTGGGTTTCCTAACCTTGCACACTTCAGCTTAATATTTTACTGTGTCTTCTCAAGATGTCCTTTGAGATGTTCTGTTTAGTTCTTTGATTTAATCATTTCTTCCATGTGCCTAATTACTCTATGATTCAGAGCAAGTTTCAGAATCTCTTCTGATAACTACTTTTATCTTTTCTCTCATTCTTTTTAATGATCTTTTATTTTCTCTGTGAATAAAGTGCTTGATGTCCTCCCACAGCTCATCATGGCTTTTGTCATTAGTGTTCAGTGCGTGAACTCTATCTGGTAAAAGCATGGACACCCTTCCCCCAGACTGAGTTCCCCCAAAACCGGGCTAGTTCTGGGAACAACTGCACCCTCTAAAAGCACAGACTGCCCATATCATTGTTCCTCGAAACAGAACAGACTGACCTGGTACAAAGAGCAGTCACATACGCCCACGTATGCCCCACTGAGCAAAACCACACCTTACGTCAACTCTCCAAGCTTCAACAAGGGGGGCGGTATAAAAAACCCCTCAAGTGCTCCCCTGGCGCGGCTTCCACAGCTTCACTTTACTGTGGGCTGTTGAACCCGTGCACTTGTCCCCAATAAAGCCTGCTTTTGAATCAGTCCTCGGCGAGTATGGTCCGTTTCTTCTCGTTTCGTGCCTCAGTTTACCTGACAAACCCTTTTCTTGAGATGGTCTCAAAAGTAAAGTTGGACGGACTCCAGGTCGTACTTTGGCGCTCATGGACTTGCTCTCATTTTCTTCAGCTCGGCCTGAACTTACGTAGGAGCAATTGATGTCTGCTCCACAGTCTGCCTTGTTTCAGCTGCTGATATTGGGCTTCTCCATTGTCACTCTCTGCAGATGTAGGCAATTAATTTTTGTATATTTCATCTGAAGAAGTCCTTTTGTATAAGTTGCTTTGAATAGGCCACTGTTACTAGGCAGTCCTAATTCTTTATAACTACTGAATCATTTAATGTATTAATTCTGTTTTCTATGTTACCCATTTGCTTGCTGCTTCCTCTCTCTGGATCATGGGAACAAGCCTTTCCTGGTAATTTTTCTCTCTCCTATCCATTTTTGTACATATACATGTAGATTAAAAACCCGTGCCACCTCCAAATCTACCTTGTCAACTTCTGCATGTTAACTTTTAGATGAAAGCTTGACAATGCCACCCTGTGACTGCAAGAATACGGAGATGGCATGGGGGTGACCCGTGGCCTCATGCCTACACGAGCGGGAAGGAGAATTTAACTCCACGTCTGCGCCTGCGCAAAGACAGCTGCTGTGAGTCAGCATGTCAGACTCACCCCAGTCAGCCACCCTTCTGCACCTCATTCTGATACTAATCCTAGCTCCCAAGGCACTCGACTTCTCTGCCGGGCTCCATGATCTGTGGCAATGGCCACACACAACTCACGAGGAGCTGATGCCAGGGGCCTACGTGGAGAGCAAATGTTTTGAGAATGCTGAAGGCAATGAATGTACAAATGTGCTTTGCACAATTGATGTATGTGTGGATTGTTGTAAGAGTTGTATGAGTCCTTAATAAAATGATTTTAAAAATTAAAGTGGAAAAAAAAAGAACTCACAGACAATAAATTTTCTCTCAGCTTAATTTCTGATATTACCCTGTCAATGTACTGTTGCAACTGTCATTAATTGTATTCAGGAAAGTTTTCATTCTATGTGATATCAATTATTTTCTTATAATGAACATTCTGTTGCGTTCTCTTTCTTTGGAAGGGTACAAATATGAATATCTTCCAGTCAGGTAGACAACTAGCTGTCTTCCAAATTTCGTGGCATCGACAAGTGAGTGAGTGTTTCCAGTGCTTCGTCAACCTTTTAAAAGCTTTCACGTGGTTTTCCATTGATTCCTGGAATCTTGTTTCTGGCTAAAGCCTTCAGGGCAGCTTGGACTACTTTCTTCACTCTTGTCAGTTCTTGACCAGTTTTGTTTGTGCTTTGGTACAATCACTGTGTATTCCTTCTTTTGATACCTTGTACATCATTTAACATTTTGCTCATAAAATCTTTAATTTTGCAACTGTATACTTGATTTTTCTCAACAGCTAAAAATATAATAAGCATATTCTTCCTTTTTGGTTATAATACTTCACTTTGTCTTCTTGAGTTGCCCTTTGGAATTTTCTGCTCACCTCTTTTACTACATACGTTCTTCCATTTGCTTAAATTCTATACTCTCCAGTGTTTCACCGTCTTTTCTAACACTCATTTCAAAGTTATTTTTTCTTTCCTGTCTTTTTAATGTTCTTGTGCTTTTTTAATATATGATGTCTTCCCACAGCTCATCAGGTCTTCTGTCATTAGTGTTTGATGATTTAAATTTATTCTGAGATGGCATTGAAAGTCAGATGGGATATAATCAAGGGCACATTTTACCTCTTGTATACTTGCTTTAATTTTCTCCAACTTGAACTTGCCTATGAGCAATGCATGGCCTATTTCTTCGTCAGCCCCCGACTTTGTTTTGATTGATGATATGAGCATCTTTCACCTATACTCCCACATATGCATTCAATTTTATTTCTGTGTATTCCATCTGGAGAATCAACAAGTATTATCCTGGTTTGTGTTGTTGAAAAGAGATATTTGCAATGAAGAAAACATTGGTCTAGCAAAATTCTATCCTGTGAATTCCACCTTCACTTTTCACCAATTCAATGTTTTTCAGCTGCTGTTCCTTCCTCTTTGTTGTCAACTTTCGGATTTCAATTGCTGGTAATTATCAGTTCATTTTGTTGCGCACTTGATCAATTTCAGAATGAAGAACTTTATAGCGTGTTAAATTTCTTCTGCATTAGCTTGAGGGGTTAATGTGTAAGTTTGAGTGACAGCTGTATTAAAAGGAATTCCTTGTATGCATATTATCCTATCACAAACATTATTTTACAGATAGCAATATACTTCAAGAAAGATCTTGCAATATCCTTTTGATGATACATGCAATGGTATTCCTCTTGAATTTATTATAGGTGGCATAGTAATCTATAAGGTTAGCTGATACCAAATGCCCAGTACCTATCCATTCCAGCTTACAAATGCCTAGGATATCAATTTTTATGTGTTCTGTTTTATTAATAACTTTCCATTCATACTTTATATATTCAAAATTCCCATTATTCATAAACATTTACAGCTGTTTCTTCTCATTTTGAGCCATGTCCCATTAGTAAGTGGAGACTCAGAAGCTTTACTCTGTCCATGTCACTATGTTTGACTGCTTTGAGAGGGCAGTTCTTCCTCTTTTATATTTGGATGCCTTACAACCTCAAGGCCCATCTTCTGGTACTATTTCTGACAATGCTCAGCTAATATCCAGGAGGCTTTTCCGGTCTGACAATGTTCTGCTGCCACTCATGAAGTTCTCACTGGCTAATTTCTCAGGAGTGGACAGCCTATTCCTTCTTTGTACACTCTTATTCTGGACATTTCTTGGAAACCTAGTCATCCTAGGTGACCCTGCTGGCATTTGAAATAGCTTCCAGTATCACAGCAACACACAAACCAGCACAGTACAACACACTAACAGATAAAGTGTACAGCTTGACTTATGGTAACCTGTTAACTCCCTTTATAATAATCTCCCTAAGTGGTGAGTCTTGTCTATGGGTTGTCTGGTACTGCAACGCGTGCCCAAACCCATCCTTCAGGTAGAGTGCTGTGGGCGAAAGGGCTGTGTCCGCACAGTGGGAAGTAGGAGGGAGGGTGGTGGCCTGGCAGTAGGGAAGCCAGAAGAGGTCGATATGTGCCTTTTGTGCCACTATCAGCAAGCATTCTTTTAGTAATTACAAGTAATATGTCTCCACGTAAACAATATGAAACTTGATCTTAGACCCTGGGCGATGCAGAGATTCTGTTTAGGTCAGTCTGCACTTCAGCATGGGGACTCACCTTTGCTCTTCAGTATAAGTGATTGCTGCTTGAAAGTTACATCACCATCTTAGAAAGACAACAGAAAAGATCTGAAATATTGTAATTCACAGAGAAAAATTTCCAGAGTCATGAGGCTAGGCCGTCATATTTTCATTTAAAAGACTTTTCTTCTCCTTCTTCCACCACTGCCACCTCCTTCTTCAGCAGCTCTGGTGTTGCTTGTGGGCTGCTTTGGGCGGACCTGGTACCTCTTTTGTGAGGCAGCAACTGGGGAGACTGGCACTCGCGAGGGGCGAGGAGAAAACCAATGAAGACGTCAAGACTAAGAAAATGATCATATTCGTTTGAAAGTGGCAGACAGGGTGGTTCTGTGGCGCAGTTTAATATTACGAGGCATACGCCACTTTATTGTCAATGAAACAGACACACCTGCGCAGTTGGAACTGGAGGATGAGGATACAATGGACGTGCTTCAGCAACAGGGAGGAGGCGTCATCTCAAAGGGAACCGGGTCCCTCCTCCAGAACTCTGTTTCCACTGACCAAGAATCCAGTCACTATTAGAAATCCACAATGTGGTTCCACCGCAGCCTGACGACCACAGACCGTATCGTTCTCTCTGGTCTTTCTTTCCCCTTCCACGATCCTTTATTGCACAAACACGTAACTAACTGGTGCGTGTGCACAAGCATACTGCATATTATTTTCTTTCTTTCCTTTTTTTTTTTAACAAAATGGCCAATAGTACGTTTAGGTTCCATGGAGATGGGGTGGGATTGGTCCAGTGAGCTGTGAAAACACCCCTTCTCTATTGGGGCCGGCTTGAGTCTCTATTCATATTCTCGAAAGTTATTTTGCTCTCATTGCTTAACAACAACAAACGGACAGACACAAAGGACATACATGCCATTTGTGCCTGTGTTAGCTTTTTCTCCTTTGTGAATTGTCTGTCTGAAATGTGGGGGAAAACTACCCTAAGACGTGTATTTCATCAGCCGTAAGTGAAGAGAGGTACTGAACATTCCTTTAAAATGTACATTCTCATCCACTTCAGATGTTGAAAGTGTTTCTATTCTCTTTGTAGTTCAACAGTTTGAGGTGGATTTTCAATAGTAGGTCATCGTCGTTACCTTTTTAGGCTTGTGAAGAAAACCACTTGATAGAGAGGAGTAAAGTTGGAGGTTGAATCTTTGAACATTTCATTATTGTCTTAATTTAAATCATCTTGATGTTTATCTGATTAAAAAACATTACATGTCGACTCGGATTTTACTATTGCTCATCTTAGCAAGCACGTCTGGCATGGCTCTTGGTTGGGTATTGGCTACTGACTGCAGATTCAGCAGTTCAAACCCACTGGCTGCTCTAGAGCACAACTATGAGGGGGTGTGCTCCCATAAAGATTCCGTCTCTGAAACCCTAGGTGGGCTCAATGACAGTGGGCTTGGTTTGGGAGTCTTCTCGAGATGCAGAGTGTGGACTGTGAAGTACTGAATTGGGGGAGAAAGAAAGCCCATGTAGAAATTGGCTTTTCACTCTGTACCAAACTATCAAATATATGAATAAATATTCCCAATCATATATTTTAATTTAGATAGCATTAGACACATACTCCTTCAACAGATTTGTATTTTTCTTTCTTTTTCTGTTTTCACAGTTGCATTTATTTAAATGTTATTGAAAAACTGATATGTGGCAGAATTATGCAACTTATAATTTTCACTCTTATTGCTGATTCAGTGATGAATTCAGATTAATAAGCATATTATTGAGTGTTGTTTTAAAAATATATATACAATTTGTGGATTGAGATTCAGATGCAAAATATTTTATGTCTATATTAACATTTTGGTAAGTACTAGTTCCATGAACATTGATAACAAATAAGTAGAAATTAAGGAAAATATTCTTGTACTATAGTACTTACTCTCAATGATCATGGGAAGATCTCTAAACACTTTTCCTTCTTATATTAAAATGCAGTTTCCAACCAATGCAGTCTCTTCATGCCTGCGTGCTTACTGCTTATTCAAGTGTAAGATGAAACTGCAGCTAGTGCCAACTCTTCTCTGCATTCTCATTGCTCTTCACATTACATGTCACTGCTATCAACAGTGACAAAAAAAAAATCCTCACCATTATTCTCCTTTTTTTTCTTTTTAGGAATTGATTGTGTTTTATTAACTTCCTAAGTGTATTAGAGATTTCTCCCCAATTATATATTCTTAAATTTTAAAATTTTTAAATGTTTGCATGAGTAACTGTCTTATAAGCACCTTCAGTCTGGCAATCAAATAAAATAGCCTGTCAATCATCTGAAAGAATCCTGAGGATCTTAAAGTGTGAAATAATGGCTATGTGTTGTAATGCTGAAAGCCACATCACTGGATATGTCAAATGCCAGCAGGGTGGCCCAGGGTGAACAGATTTGAGTAGAACTTCCAGACTAAAAACACACTATAAAGAAGGAAAGGGGCATTTGCTTCTAAATGGGAAACCTCGTAAATTTCAGTGGAACATTGTATGAAACGGAAAATCTCAGGAGCATGATTAGCTCCTGAAGCCCCACAGCCAGGCTCTGTATTTATCTTTGGTTTCCATGGTTGCGGAGACTAATGCATGCACTGTTTGTGAGTCTATTGGACTAATTGTTTTCATGTATACTTTTATTTTCATCATTCTTCTTTCCTCTCCAGAGGGAGGGCCATTATTTATGTTTTAGGTGGCAGTCCATGAGCTCTTAAGGCTCTAGTCAGTATTCACCAAAATATAGTGTAGAACATTATCTTTTGCAAACTATGCTATCATACCAATTGAACTTGGTATCTCTCAAGACCATGGTCCTGAGCCTTCAAGCTCAGAGACTCATTCCCTGTTTGATCATATCTAAGAAATTTTTGTGAATTTGACCTATGCATGATGTGCCACATTCATGGACATATTTTCAGCAAAGAGGTAAATGCCATATACAAAAAACATCTGTCAAATTTTAGGTAGTGTGATTTGTGATGATCTGGAGAAGTTAAACAAAATCGTCCATACCATTTTCCAAAGTTTATCAGCAGGTCAGAATGCACAGAGCTTGTGACAAATGTATCCATCCTTCCAACCAGTCATCCATCTGTCCATCTGTCCATCCATCTAGTCTTTTATTCATTCTAACAATAATAATCATGACATAAGGGGCAGCAAAATATATGGAATTTTTATCAAAATTTATTCTTGAGTATATTTATATTTTCTATCAATAAAAATTCTGATTGATTTTCATATTTTACTATAAATGTTATGAAGCATAGACATGTTTAAATATGAAAATATGTATCTATAATTATCAAGACTATTAGAAGATACTAAGTTTTTCCAAAGTTTAAATTCTCCTTTACTATTATATTAACTTCAGAAATATTAGAAAATATCTCTTTCCTTTTTTGTGATACAGCTGTTAAAAGTTTTACACATTGGCACTTCAAAAATTCATGCCTCAATGAAAACATCGTAGCCAATTCCAGTATTATGAATGTGTATTGCACAACTTCTAAAAACCCTTTAATGTTGTGTAAATTTGGCTTCACTTTCAGACGATTGAACCAATCTATACTTGCAGAAAAGTTTTCGTCCAATTGCCTTTATTGCTGCACATGCCACTTTTAAGTTATTGAAATGGCTTCTATTCTTTTCTTTTACTAATCCCATACATCCATTCCCACTGTTACAGGTCGGGTAGAAAGAGAACTGATTACAACGATCTAAATATAACCTCCTCCCTGGAGGGTGGACAACAGAAAAGTGGGTGTAGGGAGATGTCAGACAGTGTAAGATATGACAAAATAATAATTTATAAATTATCAAGGGTTCATGAGGAAGGGGGGATCAGGGAGGGAGGGGGGAAATGAGGAGCTGATAGCAAGGGCTCAAGTAGAAAGCAAATGTTTTGAGAATGATTATGGCAACAGATGTATGAATGTGCTCGACACAATGGATGTATGGATAGGTTATGATAAGAGCTGTACAAGCCCCCAATAAAATTATTAAAAAAGAAAAGGGATACTATTGGAATCAGCTCTTATCTATAAACTGGGGACTGCCTGTGTTGTATAAGGGTACATTAAGTCTACTTTTGAACCTGGAAGACTTGATAGCTGTAGATTAGGTTTGGGAATGTAATACAATCAATATAGTATAAATTGCCACATCCAATGGCTTTATAAATGTTACAAGGACATAAGTCTAGTTTAACTTACATAATACCTATTACTCTGACAGTCTTCCTAGATTTTATTTTTGAAGTAGCTGTTTTAACACACATATTAAGCAATTTTATCACCCTCCTAATATATGTGGAAATAATAGTTGAGAAAGATGGTTGTTTATCCTGTGAATCCTAGTTTAGAAGTTATCATTTTGAGAGCAGCGTTCCTCCTGGTCATGTGCATCTTGGATATTAACCTGATGTCATGAAAATAATCAGGATTTATGATATCTACAGCAGGATAAGTGACCTTAAGACTTCAAGATGAGCATGCTAATCAACAGCTGTGAACAAATAGTGAGAGGCATAAGAAAGATAGATGCGATGAAAATTTAACTGTGTCAGGACAGACTATAAAAAATGAGTTTTAATTAGGTAAAAATCTAAAGTCCCAAAACTATTTTAGAGATTATACTTATTACTGTGCCATAGAAAATCAAATAATAGTACCAAACAACCTAGGTCTAAAATGAGATTTGTAGACCTTGCTAGATCCTGAAATATTTCTGTACTTTGATGTATAGTACCATCAGATAATTAAGCATGTGGTTGAAAACATTCTGTGTTATGTTAATAAACACAATCGGAACACTTAAGATAGAAGTTCCATTATTATTTTACATTTGAATCGATGTCATTTAGAAATGTAGTGAAATCAGTTTATTGATGAGCACAATCTATTAGGCTAGGTTGACTAGAGAAACAAATTTAGGGATATGTATATTATCTATATCTATATAGATATATGAGATCTTTATATCAAGAAGCAATTATGCATCAATAAAACATCCCAGCCCAGTCGAAATCAAGTCTATAAATCTACTACTAGCCCCAAACTCCAATACTAGTCCATGATCCTTCTTCAGACTCACACAGCCACGAGCAATGATGCAAACTGAAGGACGATCACTGGCCAGTAGGTGAAAAGTCTTTGGTATCCAATGGCAGTGGTAGTGGCATTACATGGCTCTCAAAGTTCTCCACATGGTCATCAACAGGAAGGTAAAGGAAACAAGAGAGAGAGGCTGGCCTTCAGCAAGCATATATCTTGGTTGCACCTCCAAATGAGGTCATCAAGCTGCAACCTGACGGATAGACTAAACTTCAGCCCTACTCTTTATTTATCAAACTGACATAAAATTATGTATGTATCTACCCACAAACAATATATATTCATGTGGAACAAATTTATAGCTAACATCTGTCTAATGGTTTATAAGATTCAAAGAACTGTAACACAAGTTTTCTCTTCATAAAAAAATGGGGGCAATATTATCATTGATTCTGGAATAGAGATTCCCAAATCTGGGGTGGGGAGTGGGGAGATAAGTACTACAGGAATGGATAGAATATTGGTGAATGGATTTTTATACCTCAAACTATACACCAGATTTTCTTATGGGCATATCCCCTCTTTCGGTCTTTACTGGGCCATGAACGCACTACTCCTCTGTCAGACTGTTGTATTGGGATGCCTTCTGTGTTACGGTGATGCGGGCAGCTGCACCCTTAGTATTTGAAATAGCAGCATAAGTGTCCATGGAGAACGTGCTGCCGTGGGGCGTCCAGACGACAAACAGCAGACTAAGAAGAAGGGCCAGGGATCATCCACAGCGACACGGCTAGCGCCAGGACCATGTCTGGCGTAATGCCAAGATGAAGCCCTCCTGAAACTAGAGTTGAGAGGAATGACAGGAAGAAATCAAAGCTTTTGGAACCTTGACTTGCTTATAGGACATGACTCAAAATGAGAAGAAATGGCTTTAAATATGTATTGATTATCAAAATGTGGGAATCCATAAGTATGAATTTAGGAAAATTGTAAGTCATCAGAAATAAAACGGAATTCATAAATATCATTATCTTAAACACTTGTAATCTGAAATGTCTTGGTTTTGCCCATTTAGAATCAGACAATCTCATGTGACTTCCTTGCTAGGGATGAAAATCTCAATGAAAGCAAGATCATCACCATCAAAAATTGCATTTTAAGATCTATCTTGAAATAAAATGACATCAGTGATAGGACCCTATCTATATGCCTACAAAAAGACCACAAAATATGACTATTTTTCAAATTATAATCCAACCACTAAAACCAGGGATGAAGAATTTTCATTCTTCCAACTTCTTCAGTCAGAAACTGTTGAAACATACCATTGGGATGTGTTGATCATTATTGGTGATTGGAATGAAAAAGATGAAAACAAAGAGGAAGAATGAATAGTTAGAAAATATGTTTTTCGTAGAAACATTGCTAGGAATCTCATGGTAGATTAACATGGTAGACTTCTTTATTCAAATACATTTTTCAAAACACAAACAGCAATTATATACATAGATCTCAGTAGATGTCATACACAGGAATCAAACTGACGACATCTGTGGGGAAAGAAAGTAGAGAAGCTCATAATCATCAGTCAAACAATGCCAGGGGGTGACTGTCAATAGACCATCAATTTCTTGCATGTAAGTTGAAGTTGAAAACAAGAAAATAAATCCACAAATTATCAAAATATGACTTCACTATATCCAATCTGAATTTAGATGACATCTCAAGAATAGGCTTAATAGATTAGATGCACTGAAAAATACTGACTGAAAACCAGAAGAACCATGGGATGACATCAAGAATATCATGCATGAAGGGAGCAAAAGGTCATTAAAAGACAGGGAAGAAAATAGGGGGGAGGGTATGTCTTGTAAGAAGTGTGGCCAGAGTGCCCCTTAGAGGCCAGGATGGTGAGACTTCATCTCATGTACTTTGGAAAAGTCAGGAGAGACCAGTTCCTGGAAAGGAGCATTATGTTTGGTCAAGTAGCCGGGCAGTAAAGACGAGAAAGACTTTCTATCTGATGGATTGACACACTGCCTGCAGAGACTGGCTCAAACTTAGGAACAATCACGAGGATGGCCCAGGCCCAGGCACTGTTTTGTTCTGTTGTTAATAGGGCCACTATGAGTTGCAGCTAACAACAACAACAACAAACTCAAACTAATTGGTTGATGAAAATGGTGGCATATAAAACAAAATTATCTCAATTACTAGCACATGATCTACAACTGATCGTATGGAAAGAATATCTGCAGTGTTAATGAAAAGCAAGGCTCGTGGCATTGACAGAGTGTGAAATGAAATGTTCCAAGAAACTGATCATCAGGGACACACTCATTCAAACTCACTGCTATTAAGTCAATTCTGAGTCTTGGCACCTGCATAGGGCAGAGTAGACCTGCTCCTGTGGGTTCAGAGATTGTAAATTATTATGGAAGTAGAAAACCTCATTTTTCTCCCATGTAGCAGCATAACCCACTATGCCACTCATTGACTAGTGTATGCCCAAAATTTGGAAGACAACTCCCTGGACAATTGATTGCAATCAATCCATATTTTTTTCTAATTCAAATACAGGTGATCCAACAGAATGTGAAAGTTACTTAAGAATATAATTAACATTGCATGGAAGTAAAACTTTGCTCAAGATATTTTTTTTAAATGGATGTAGTAGCACATCAAGAAGGAGCTGCCATAAATCCCAGCCTGATTGAAAGAAGAATGTGGAATGAGAACTCTCATCATGGATGTCTGATGATGCCTAGATGGAGAAAGAGGCTCCCAGAAAATGAATATTTGTTTTGTTTTATTGGTATATGCAAAGACTCTGTGGATCATAACAAACTATAGATAATATTGCAAAGAAATGGGATTTCAGAACATTTCATATTGTTCATGTACACCTGTACACCCACCAAGAAATAGTTGTTAGAAGAGAACAGAAGGAAATGGTGTGATTTAAAATCAGGGAAGCTATGGGCCAGGGTTATATCCTTTAAACATATGTATTTAATTTGGATTCTGAGTAAATAATCTAAGAAGCTGAACTATAAAAAGATCACTGCATTAGGATTGGAGACAGGCTCTTTAACACTTTACAATTTGCTGATAATATAGCCTTGTTCCCTGAAAGTCAAGAAGACTAGAAGCATTTGCACCTGGAGACAAAAAATACAGTCTTCAAAATTGATTACAACTTGATGTGAAGGAAACAAAATTCCCCAGAGCTGGACCAATCCACAACGTCATGACACACAGAGGAAAGGATTAAAGTTGTCAATATTTTAGTTTGCTTGGTTTTATAGTCAAAGGTCATGGAAACAGCTCTCATGAAATTAAATGGCTTTTTCATTGAGTTCATTTGTTGCACAAGATATTTTTAATATCCATGTGAAAGTTGAACAATGAATAAAGAAAAACATAAAAAGACTAATACATATTAATTATAGTGTTATCCAAGAACAGTGAGAGTACCAAGAAACATCAGAAAAGCAAATATGTTTTGGAAGAAGCAGACCAGAAGTTTCCTTAGAAGTGAATATGGGAAGACTATCTCATGTACGGTGAAGTGGTTATCAGGAGAGACCAGTCATTGAAAAAAGACATCATATTTGGTAAAGTAGAGGGGCAATGAAAAGGAGGAAGATACTTCGGGAGATGGACTGACACCATGTTACAACAATGGGTGTCAAATGTAACAATTGTGAGGATGTTTCACGGACAGGGCAGGTTTTCTCTCTGTTCTACCAAGGGTCACCAGGAGTTGGAGCCACTTTGAAGGCACCTAGCCACACCTTGTGAGCCAACAACACACCACAATTCTGTGAAATGAAGTCCCCAAGGTGGTGTACTGGTTAACATGCTCTGCTGCTAACGAGAGACCGAAAGTTTGAGTCCACTCAGAAGACCTACAAAGGAAGACTAGGTGTTCTACTTCCAAAGAATTAGCTGTTCAAACTCCTAGGGAGATGGTCCTGAACACATGAAATCACCGTGACTAAAGCTTAAGTAAAAAGTGACTTTTTAAAAATGTTATAAAGAAGACTCCAGTGGAAGGAAGAAATTTGGGCATATAAGATATTTGGCCAAAGAATTCAAGATAATTGTTGTTTAAAGAGATCATGCTTGTCTCCTCATTGGGGTCCATTGTCCATGTCCAGGTCTGGTGGCTGAAACTGTCATTTATGGAAATAAACATATTTTATCTGTGTCCCCAAATTCATTTTACTTAATCAGGCTGGCTCAAGCTAGCTAAATGTGTATATATATATATATCATCAGATCAATTCACAGTGAGCAATATAACTGTCACGCAAGCCCAAATACTTGCTTGTGTGACCAAGAAATCGATGTAGGAAACCCATTCACAATCAGAAGGCTTCTTTAGGAGCATGTAGGTTGAAAAAAGGAAATCAATTTTGCAGGATTCAAATGTTAAACGGAATCAGACTGATTGTTTCATTTACAGATTTCCACAGCTGAAGTCTAGTTGCCACAAACACGATGACAATGGAGCTTACTTGCGAACTCTATTTTCTGAGTTGGGTATTGAAAATGCTCCCCGTTTTGCTCTCCTGATACTCAACTTCTTTTTGCCTTCTTGAATCTGTTTCTTTCTCCTTATCTTGTTTATTTATTCTTTCTGAGGTCTACTAAAGTCATCTATTTCACCGTTCTTACCCTATCTTTTTTTTTTAGTGCAAGCAGCTTATTTCTGGTTTAATTTGCATTCTTTGTTTAACTTTAGTACATCATAGGTTGGGGAAAGCAGGGTTAATTTTAGCTGAATGTAGCAGAGAAATCTCAAAGTAACGGTGGTATGAATACCACAGAACATTCTGGAGATAAGTCATCAAGAGACACTGTAGTCTAAGACAGCCAGAATAAACCATGAGGGAACCGGGCTAATAGCAAGGTCAGAAGTTCAAACCTCCATTCACTCAGGGGGAGGAAGATTGGGCTCTCTACGCCCTTAAAAAGTTCCAGTCTCCGAAACGCACAGGGAGTTCTACCTGGTCCTATGGGTCGGTATTGGCTTGATGGCGGTGAGTTGGTTTTGGTTTTCATTTACGTGTTTGTTCTCATGTGCTATGTGTTTCATTATGTGTTTGTTTCAGTTTTCATTGATGACATTTTTTTCAGGCTCTAAGATAATGATCAGAGCGATACTCAAAGCAGTACTTGGACATTGCCATATAGTAAATGGTCCACCATATGCATTTGGCTTAGAAATAGTGGCTTGAGTTGACTCCTCTGAATTTCTAATAAAAGTGAGAGTGGCAAGTCACATATGCTTAACAGAGTCTAGGAAGTTATCAGAGAAACTAATCCAAGTCCGCTCTCATCTACTTACTATGAGTTTCCTCTTATTTATAGTTGAGAGAATCTACTTACTTATTGAGACAGCAAGCACGGAACTAGGTCAAAAGATGCTAGGTGACTTGGGTTACTTTACTAGTCTTGGAGACCCCATATGACACAGTAGGACTACCCCATTGAGTTCATTCAGGTTCCGACACTGCAGCCTGGTTCACAGACGATCGCCGTGTCTTTTTCACGTGGACCCCTAGATGGGTTAAAACAACTATTATTTGACAAAGCGAATAAAACTCTAAGTTATACACACTGTGCAAATGCATATATTTTCAAAACTTAACCTATTCTCTATTCAGAGCATGAAATAAAAGATGCATGCTTTCCAAATTCAAGGTACACTTGGCTCCGTTCAGAATTGAAACAAAGTGAATTAGTGCAAACCCTACTTTTCTCCCAACGTTACGAAAAAAAAAAATGTTGCTTTGGCGTTTCTTCTCTGTTTTTTAAAAATACCCCCTGAGAATATTCCAGTAGCAATTAGGCTTTGTTTTAGAAAACACCCAGGCAAAACTAAGCATGTGCAAATAAGCTGGGCTATAAAGGACCACCCTAGTAAAAAGTTCAGTAAAGGAGGGGCAGGAAGGACTCGGTCATACACACTCAAGCCTTCGTACATATACGTGAAGATTCTAACTGTGCACAGCCATGGGGCCCGAATGGTTACTGGGTCTTTGGGGGGGGTTCCTAAAATAGTGAGAATATTCATACAGTAGAGACGGTGGCACATCCCTGAGGATAACAGTCTCCTGTCTTGATCACTCCCAAATCTTGATTGCTACCTATCTTGGCCTTCTATCCATTTTGATAACAACAAAGAGGTAACTATAAATATAATTTCTTTGAGTTCTGTAATTGTTATTCTAATGAATTAGTAAGCCCACTGTGGAGAGTCGGAATCAGCAGAGCCTGGCCTTGGCTTTTTGGGAGGCACTGGAAGGACAGAGTCCTAACTTCTCATTACCAACTCTAGGTGGTTGTAGTCACACAGAGAAAGGGCCACAAAGTGAATTGTGTTAGACCGATCAAGTGGAACAGTGGGAATAGCTTCACATTTTTCACTTCACGGTTTGGAGGTTAACGTAATGTTAGAAATGATTGAAGCATTTCCTAACCTATATGATTTTGTGTAGTCTGAAAAAAAAATGGGAAAAACCTATTCTAACAACTTGCATGTGGTTATTGAACATTTGGACCAGCATATTGGCAGATACTTGTACTTTTTAAAAAAGATACTTGTACTTCTAAAGGTGGATGCATGTATGGATAGGTTTTAATTTATATTTTAAAATTTAACATCTTGATATTGATAAATAAATATAAGGTAACCAAAGTTTAGTTGACATGCGAGGTGACCAAGAAGTAAAAGGATAATTGACCCCACTAAGCAGAAAGCTAGAAGTTGTGTTTGAATGTGCACACCCTGTATGTAGTTTGTAACAGTGTTATATTCTCATCTAGTTTGTTGATTAAGAAAATGGAGGATGTTCATGAAAATGGAACTAATATAGGTCAAAATTATATATTAACTATAAATTTCAGTGGAAACTGAAATTTGAAAATCCTTTAAATTTAGCTTACCTTTTTCATCCTGAAATTCAAGTATGAATGATATAAAAACACCTGAGTTCAATAATAGTTCTGTTATTTATCACCAAGGAAACAAGTGACATTGCCCAGTTAGTCCAAATGTTAGGGCAGCAAAGAATAATGGGTAAAATTAGTGGAATTGTTTTCATCCTTAATACTTAGAGCCTGTTCAATTTCCTCTTGCCATGCCATGTTCTGTGATAGGTGTGCATCTCAGTGAAAGCAACTCAGAGTAAAGCAATATTGTCTTTGTGCCCATTCAACCCCCAAATGAAAACTTTCTTTTATCTCAAAGCAGACCTCCAAATTTCTAAAATCTATTATAGTCTAAAAGATCTGACCAATCTATCAATTTTACTATAGTCTAGTTAATTGTGTAACAAAAATAGTAATAATAAATATTGGAGCATAGGCTTAGATCAATCAAGATCACAAAAGTAAGAACTAACATTGCCATGGTAAAATGAGTTCCTGTTAATGTGACACACGTATACCAGGAAAATGATGAGATTATCCTATTTTCTCTGCCTTTTAAACCATTAATAAAATCGTCAGAGATCTAGTCTTCAAAATCAGAGGGCTGGTCTTCAAGTTAATTGTTTCCACCTCTGCCAGCAAAAGCTTGTGGGAATGTCTTGATGACCTTCCTATTTAGCTCCACGTGTAGCGTAGAGCTGCCATATCAAGAAACAGTGGATCATAAGGAGGGGGATGGAGCACAGTCTTTGGGGGAAAACCTTCTGGATATTCAGTTGATGATGGAAAATGGGCTCAACATAAGAGGAGAAAGCCATAAACATGTATTAATTATTGAAACTTAGAGTGTATGGTGTATGAATCTAGTAAACTTGGAAGTCATGAGAAATTAAGTAGTACCCATGAAGATCAAGGTCCCGGGCATTAGTGCTCACTGCCATCAAGGAGGGCAGCTCACAGTGTTCCTACAGGACAGCATAAAATGGCCTGTGTGAGTTTCAGGAATGATAACTTTGTACAGGAGGAGAAAGCCCAGTCTTTCCCCACAAAGAAGCTGGAGGTTTCACACTCCTGACCTTGCAATTAACAGCCCAGTGTGTAACCACCTGTCCCCAGTGTTCCTATACTAGGCATTAATAAGCTGAAATAGATTGATTTTGTTGATATTGAATCAATTGATGTATAGATTACTGTGCAGGGCAAAACGGACTGAAGAGTAATGGTATGGCATTCATCTTCAAAAATGACAGTTCAAGATCTATCTTCAAGTGAAATGCTATTTTGATCAGATAACATCTATCAAATTCAAGGAAATCCACTCAATACAGCTAATTTTCAAATTTACGTACCAACCACTGCAGCTAGTAATAAAGATTTTGAAGAATTCCACCAAAATCTTTACTCTGAAACTGGTCAAACATGCAATTAAGATTAATTAATAACTATTGTCAGTTGGAATGCAAAGTTGGAAACAAAGAAGATTGAACAGTATTAGGAAAATATGTCATTTGTGATAGAAATGAAGCGGAGATCGCAAGATAGAATTTTACAAGGCCGACTTTTCAATGCAAATAATTTTTTCCACCAGCACAAAAGGTGACTATCCATGTGGATTTCTCCTGCTGGAGTACACAGATTCCAAACTAACTCCATCCACGGGAAGACTTGAAGGGAACTCCCAAGATGTGTTTCGACACCAGGTCAGTGGCCAACGACAGAAACCGCCATCGAGTCCTTGTCTGTAAGTGAAGATTGAAGCTGAAACAAATCAAAGGAAGACCACGAGAGCCAAAATTAGTCCTTGAGTATATCTCGCCTGTGTCGAGAACATCTCAGGAACAGATTTTTCACAATGGACACTAATTCAAATGACCTGATAATCTTTGGGAATAAATCTATAATATAACACATGCAGAAAGGTCATTGAAAAGAAAGAAAAGGTAAACGTGAATACTGGAAGAGTCTGAAACCTGCTCTTACTCATAGAATCACTCATTCAAAGAAAGAACGATCTTTGTTGGGATTATTCCATCTGTATGCTGAGCAAATAGTCAAAGCTTGACTTTATGAAGAACAATGTGCTTCAGGATTGGAAGAAAGTTTATTTACAACCTGCAGTATGCAGATGTCACAACCTTGCTTGCTGAAAGTGAGGAGAACTTGAAGCAGTTGCTGATGAAGATCAAAGATTACAGCCTTCAGTGTGGATTACAACTCAATGTAAATAAGACCCAAATCCTCACAACTATCCCAATAGATAACATCATGAGAAATGGAGATAAACTTGTATTTGTCATGTATCTAGACTTGCTTTCATCCAAAATCAAGAAATTATAATCAACAGGTCAAATAATACACAAGCCCTCCTGAAAATGTTGAAAAGCAAGGAGGTTCCTATGAGGACTAAGTTTTATCTGATTCAAGTCATGCTAGTTTCAATTGCTGCATCTGGATGTAAAAGTAGGACATTGAACAAGGAAAACTGGAGAAGAATAGATGCATGTGGCTTATGGCATGGCAAAGATATTGACAGTCCCATGAACTGCCAAAAGAACAAACAAATCTGACTTGCAAGAAATACAGCCAGAATGCTCTTTAGAAGGGAGGTTGGCAAGACTTCAGTTCCTATACATGGGACTTGTTGCCAGGAGAGACCAGTACCTAGAAAAGGAGGGGCTAAAATGGAGAAGGCGGCCCTAAAAGGAATGGATTGGTCCCGTGGCTGCAGCAATGGGCTCCAACATAGGAGCAATGCTGATGGTGGTGCCGGAGCTGGCAGAGTTTTATTCGATTGCCCCTGGCAGAGTTTTATTCGATTGCCCGTAGGGTCTCTGCATTGGAACAAACTCGATTTCACCTCAAAGTAGCTGTGACATTGCACATTTGTCATGAACATTGTGGTGACGACAAGCCAGTTCTTTATGAAACACATTTAATTATTATAATCCCAAGCACCAAAAACCCAAACCAAACTCACTACCTTGAATTAATGCTGACTTACAATGACCCCCTGTGGGTTTCCAAGATCATAACTGTTGATGAGAGCAGAAAGCTCCGTCCTTCTCCCACAGAGCTACTGGTGGTTTCCCATGGCAACCCTGCAGATCACAGTCTACTGAGCCATCACTGCACCAAGCGCACACTCTAGCAGTTGTGTCAGCCTCCTTACAGCCATGAGCGGTTCAGGAATTCAGCTCTGCTCAGTGGAAACAATGACGTGAGGCTAACCCTTCCCGCTCTGGACTGGGACAACCCACCTGAGTGTCCACAAGGTTTGCTAGCACATTTTTAACTCTTGTCTATAAATTCTGTGTGTCCATTTCAATGAATGATTCGACCCAAGATATAGAGTGTCATGGTAGAAACTGTGCCAGAGATGCTAAAGAAGGATGGAATGAGTCGGTAGGTAGGTCTGACCTCAGTTGTTGGCGTGAGGGAAGAGAAAGGAGGTCAGACATGATCTCTCCATGACATTTCTTGCAGGTTTTCACTGTCAAGAGTGAAAAAATAATTTTGATTCTCCTGGACACACCTGCTGATCTGATAGTAGCATAGTTAGGAATTCATTGGAGAATGTTATGTATTAAGCTTTGCATTTTGGGGAAAGCTGTGTATTTTCAGCCAGTTTCCAGAAGCTGGAAACCCAGGGTCTGATTAGAAACTGTTCTACAAAGTATGAGGTATTCTTGGTAACTTGCTCTATGCTTTGATGCTGTCTTTTGAGAAAATCCACATAATGTCCTACAGACCTGCTGGTTATTGATCCCCTTTAAAGTGTCTTCCCTTGATATGTAGGTGACAGTATCTGATTTCACTCACAATAAATATATTCATCATCAAAATAAAAATCTTTACCATAGTGAATGGAGGGGGAAGTGCAGAGTGGAGACCCAAGGCCCATTTGTCGGCCACTGGAGCTCCCCTTGCAGAGGGATCTAGGGGAGGAGATGAGTCACTCAGGGTGTGATGTAGCATCGATAAAGAATACAGCTTTCCCCCAGTTTCTAAATGCTTCCTGCCCCCCCCCCCAAGTACCATGATCTGAACTCTACCTTGCAAGTCTGGATAGAGCAGAGGTTGTACACTGGTGCAGATAGGAGCTGGAGGCACAGGAAATCCAGGGTGGATGATACCTATAGGACCAGGGGTGTGATGGGCGATACTGGGAGAGTAGAGGGTGAGTGGGTTGGAAAGGGGGAACTGATTACAAGGATCTACATGTGACCTCCTCCCTGGGGGATGGACAACAGAAAAGGGGGTGAAGGGAGATGCCGGATAGGGCAAGATATGACAAAATAATAATCTATAAATTATCAAGGGCTCATGAGGGAGTGGGGAGCGGGGAGGGAGGGGGAAAAAGAGGACCTGATTCAAAGGGCTTAAGTGGAGAGCAAATGCTTTGAAAATGATTAGGGCAAAGAATTTACAGATTTGCTTTATACAATTGATGTATGTATATGTATGGATTGTGATAAGAGTTGTATGAGCCCCTAATAAAATGTTTTAAAATAAATAAATATACTCAGTAACCTAATTTTGGGTGTTTCCCACAGCAGTATAGGTTTATGACAGCAGAGTGCTATTTGCTAGTGAGGAACTGATGAGTCCATGAAAGCAGCATATATACCATAGTTCTCCTTGTTTACTCCTTGAGGATACACCTCTGTGAGCCTGGGTAGGCAGGAATGGAATCTGATGCAAATTACAAGCAGGAGTCTGGTGCCTGCTTTGGGAGCCTTGTGGAATCTGGGCACTTCCTTGATGCCTTGAGAGAAATATTTGCTTGTTAGAACTGATATTCATGCCCTTCTAGCAGGACGATAATGACATTCCCACTTTCACTGAATAAACAGAAGCCATGACAACACTGGTGGCTATATGGAATTTAAGGATCAAGTTTCCATTTTTTTCCATCCTTGTTTTTGCTTTTCCTGCATCATTTAACATTTTTATGAGTAAGTAGAACAGTTTTATTTAATAGTCTTGATAGCTGTATAAAATGATCGACAATAATTTAAATAAAGTAACATTATTAATTCCACTGTTTTTTCCCCCTGAAATGCAGAGATGCTCAAAATATCACAACACAAACTCTAGTTTTCTGGAGGAAAGAGACTATATTATACCTATAAAATAGACAAAAAGGTCTTTTAATATTAAAATTGGAAGATAATTAGACAGAATAGTATGAGATAATTAATATTTTAGGTAAGATTTCTCAAAAATAATATAGAATTATTTATCATTATTCTGCAGCCTTTTTGTAAAAATTATTCTAAAATGATATGTATAGACTGATCAAAATGGATGAGCCTTATTCTCCATGTTCTCTCTATCTACAATCTTTAGGATGCTTTTTTGTGACTCCTTACATCAAGAAAAATGTATATCAATTTTCTTTTCCTTGACTCTCTATTCAACATTACAAGGACAGTGGAATGTAGCAGAAATATGTCAAATTCTCAGTATAGGCTTAAGGAGACTGTTTATTTTTTTAACTTCTGCTTATAACTTAAGAATCAATTTCTTCTCGGTTTCTCTGGCATCCTGAGAGTAGTCATAAGACTTCCAGGATCAAGAGATTCCTGTCCAAGAAACAGAAGCAGGATTGGCCCATTCTTCCATGGATTCTAAGGAAAACTGGTAATAAGATCAGGTACAACTCCAAGAGAAGACGTTGGAGAAGAACCACATTGGGTCTGTAAGGAGCCTCCAGAGCGATGGCATGCAGGTCGCACTTGCTCACGAGTGGTCAGTCAAGCTGAGTTGCATGAGGACTTTTGCCACCATCTGATCAATTTAACTTGCATTGGCAAATAAGCTGGTTTCATCCTTGGTTTTAATACTTCTGAATAGAGAGTTCAGCAATAAATAATGTAAGGCTGTTGGTTTAAAAAAAGAAAAGAAGAATCAACTTAGGATAAATTTATGGAGCATGAGTTCTCCTAGGGAGAGCAAAACTTACGTGGCCTAATGTTTGAAAGCTCAACCATGATCAGCAAACCATTTCGCAACCTAAAGCCTTCACATATGTGAGTTCAACTTGGTTATGTCAATTTTACCATGTTATTGTGGCTGAAAATATCGATTACAGGGTCATATATTTGTAACAACTATATTTTATTTGAAAAAATTCTTAACTTCATAATATATATTTTAAAAGTATTGCTACAAAATCATAGGAACATTTATTAAGCAAAATTATCAAAATGTGAAGGTACTATTTCTCAGCATATCCTCCATCTATGTGCTTACATTTTTAGAATCAGTGTTTCCGTCTCTTTAACCCTTCCCAGAATCATTCAGCAGTTTTAGACTTATACCTAGGCTAGAGACTCAAATCTTGCTCCTTTTAAATCTTCTTTGAGGTTGGGGAACAAAGAAAGGTCTGGAGCAGCAATATCAAAGCTGTCAGTTGGGTAAGGTAAGGCTTCCCAGCAAATTTCTTGTACCATAGCCACTGCTACCCTTGAAAAATGAACAACTGCATTGTCATGATGGAAAAAGATTCTAGCTCGCATTTCTTGACCTTCTTCTTCCCCACACAATTGTCAATTGTCTTTAAAATTCTTCAAATAAGTCCTTATGGTCAATCTGTGCTCTCTGAGAAAAATCTATCAAGATTACTCCTGTAGAATTCCCCCCAAACATTAATTTTTTGAATCAATCTTTCTGAACTGAATTTTACTGGTCCCTTAGATTGTCTCTAAGCCACCGTTTTAATTGGGCTTTTAAAAAGAGGTACTCAAATGAGACTAAGAGAAGTTTATTACTGAGAGAAATCTTCTGCAACCATCTACTGATTGCAGATACAATTTTAAACCTATTTTGTTTGGAATAAGTCTGTGGGTGTATGAACTAGAACATTAATACATATACATATATTATTATTCATATATATATTTAATTTACCTGAATAAATTCCCTTATTCAGACTGCAGTCAACAATATTCCAAATATAAGAAATTCTTCAAGACAAAACTCAGTTTATGCAACAAATAAATTGTAAGAAAAATAAAACTAATTATAAAGGGAAGCCTTCAACTAAATAGATTTAAGATACATTTCAATGAAATACAGTGTTTAATCTCTTTAAAAAACCTTTTAAAAAATCCCAATTTAAATGATAACTATAAGTGAAAGCATTCATGACTCAAATAGGGAAATTGCAATACTGAAACTTTTTGATATGGATATATTTATTAAAGGAATAATAATGACATTATGATTTCATTTATAGAACAAAATCCTAAACTTGAAGAGCTACATAGGAAATGTTTAAAGAAGACATGATATGTCTGGGCTTTGCTTCAAAATCGTCCAATGTAATAATGGCAGGGAATTGAGTTGTCTTATAGACCAAACGTTCTCCTACTTTAATGAGCTGAAGAATTATTTGCAGTCTTGTTAAAATGCAGATCCTGCCTCAGTTCTTTCTTGGTGGGTCTGAAAATCTACATGTCTACCAACACCAACAAAAGTAAGTCAGATTAAGCTAATGATAATTGTCCAGAAAACACACCTAGAACATTGATGCTATAGAAGAAATGAGGGGCTATGAATTAGTAATAATGGGTACACGAGGGCTCATAGAATCACTCTTCCTCTTCCTGTATGTCTCTGACATATTCGTTATAAAATGTTTAAAACAATATTAGTAATTTCATGGAGCAGATAATGCCACATTTCCTCTAAAAGAGTGAGGCCTTGGGTTGTTTTTGGCCCACTGAGACAAATTTTAATGGCTCTTTTCAAACGATGAACAACTGAGCTCTAAATGAATTCATGAAGGTTTCACAGGGGAGGCATAATTTTGTGCAAAATCTTCATAACTGAATAAAAATCAGATAGGTGGAATAAAGGATTAAACGTGTTTATCTTCCAAAAAACAGATATTGCTTTAAGGTTGTATGAAATTAAGTTGATGCATAAAAATTCAAGACTGTTTGCAGGGTGTTTTTATACAGAGTAATTCATTTTCATGGTGGGATGCTGTACAGTTTCTAAATATGGCTCCCCTATCCATGCATCTCTAACTCCCACCAAATGACTGGGTGAGACTATGCAAATATAGTGTGTATAATTCTCACAATGGGATTTATTAATGCTACTTGCCACTCCCCTAGCTGTAAGGATGAAGTGTGTTGTGAAGAGGAGAGAGGAATCCCAGAACAACTAGGAGACCCTCCACTGCAACGTGTTCAAGATGTCCCTCTACAGTGGTGGAAGCTGAGAGCAGGGGCACCACAGGGGAGGCAAGAAGAATGTCAACTTTCTAACCAAGACTCCTGGAAGCGGTGGTCAGGAGATCAAAGTACAATTGCATTGGGTAAATCTCCTGCACAAGGCCTCTGTAGAATGCATTCTTTTAAAACTAGGGATGTTCTGTTGAGGACGAAGTTATGCCTGAAAGTTGGGCATTGACTAAGGAAAAAATTATGCATTTGAATTATGGTTATGGTAAAAATATTAAAAGTACCATGGACTGCCTAAAGAACAGGTAAATCTGTCTTGGAAGAAGTCCAGCCAGAATATTCCTTAGAAGCAAGGAGAATATATTTTGGACAGGTCAGGAGAGATCTTTCCCTGGAAAAATGTATCGTGCTTGGTAATATAGAGAGATGTCAGAAAAGAGGGAAAACCCAGGGATGCTCATATATGTATAATAAAGAAGAGCAATCATATATTGAGAAAGCATCCCGGCACAGTCTAGTACAAGTCCCTAAGTATGAAAACCCATGTGGCTGATACTAGTCCAAAAATTCTTCTTCAGACTCACGTAGCACATGCAATGATGCTGAATGCAGGAAGATCACAGGCTGGTGGATGAAAAGTCTTGTGGATCCAATGCTGGTGGAAGCATCTCAGTGCTGGCATGGGTCTCCATGTGGCTTCTCAAGCTCTCTGAGTGCGACTCCTCAACAGGAAGTTGAAGCAGAGAGAAGGGAAGTTCCCAGACTACTCATGAGAAGAAGAGGCCCACAAAGTAGCATCATCAGACTGTCACCTGATTGACAGACAATACTCCATCCCTGCACCTTTGTATCACGTTTACATGAAATTATGTAACTACCACAACCATCAAGTTGCTTCCTACCCATAGCCACCCTATGTACAACAAACGCAAACTCTGCCTGGGCCTGCACCTTCCTCACAGTTGTTCCTATGCTAGATCCCGCTGATGCAAACACTGTCAATCAATCTCACGGGGGCTCTTCCTCCCTTTTCTTTTGCTTCCCCTCGACTTTACCAACCATGATGTCCTTCTCCAGGGACTGGTCTCTCCTGACAACATGTCCAAAGTAGGTAAGAAAAAGTCTGTACATTCTTATATCTAAGGAGCACTCTAGTCTTATTTCTTAGACAGATTTGTTCATAAACTTACAATATTTTTGCCAGCATCACAATTCTGTGATTCTTTGGTCTTCCTGACTCGATATCCTACTTTCACAGGCTTATGAGGCAATTGACAGTATCATGGCTTGTGCCAAGTGTACAATAGTCCTCAAGGAAACCTGCCTGCCTTTCAGTTTGATAGAGAGGTCTTGTGCAGCAGATTTACCAAATGCAATGTGTCTTGTGATCCCTTCTGCTTCCATGAGCATTAATTGTGGATCCAAGCAAGATAAAAATCTTTGACAGCTTCGATCTTTTCTCCATTTTTATGATATTACTTATTAGTCCGTTTGTAAGTATCTTAGTCTTTAACCTGGACTCATAATCTATATTTAAGACTGTAGTCCTTGATCTTCTTCAGAAAGGGATTTAGGTCCTCACTTTCAACAAACAAGGTTGTGTCATCTGCATGTCACAGGCTGTTTATAAGCCTTCCTCTAGTACTGATGCCACATTCTTCTTCATCTAATCCAGCTTCTCTAGTTGCTCAGCATGCTGATTGAATAAGCATGGCGAAAGAATGCAACCCTAACACACAACTTTTCTTACTTTAATCATGTAGTTTTCCCTAACTTCCCTTTAGTCTATGTAGAAGTTCTCCAGGAACGCAATGAAGTGTGCTGGAACCCCCATTCTTCTCAAGGCTCTCCATAATTTATTGTGATCCACACACTTGAATATCTTGGCAAAGTCAATGAAAGACAAGTAAACACCTTTCTTGTTTACTCTACTTTTAGCCAAGATCTCTAACATCAGCAGTGATATCCTTTGTTCCACATCCTCCTCTGAGTCCTGACTGAGCCTCTGGTAGCTCCCTGTCAAACTACTTTAGCATTTGAAAGTAATGACATTGTTCTATAATCCGAGCATTCTTTTGGCTCACCTTTCTTTGGAATGGGTAAAATATGGAGCTCTTCCAGTCAGTTGGCCCAGTACCTGTCTCACAAATATCTTGGCATATACAAGTAAGTGTGTCCATTGCTTCATCAGCTTGTTTAAACATTTCAGTTGGTAGTCCATATATTCCTGGAGGCTTACTTTTGGCTAATGCTTTCAGTGAAACTTGAACTTCTTCCTTTAGGACCATTGGTTCATTCCCTTGATATGGTTGACTGTCACTAGTTCTTTTTTGTACAGTAACTCTTTGTATTCATTCTGTATTCTTTGAATTCTTCCCACTTCATTCAATATTTTACCCATACAGTATTTCAATATTGGAACTCTAGGCTTAAATTTGTCCTTAAATTCTTTCATTTTTAAGATTTGTGGAACATTTTCTTTTTTGTTTTTTTTCTAATTCTAGTTTTTTGCATATTTCAGTATCATATTCTACTTTATCTTCTTGCTCTGCTCTTTGAAGTTTCCTGTTCAGCTCTTTGACTTCATAATTTTTTTTCCCACTTGCCTTAACGACTCAATGATTTAAAGCAATTTTCAAAGTTTCTTCTGACATCCACTTAGATCTGATTATTCTTTTTTGTCTTTTTAAATTAACTCTTGCTTTCTTCGTGAATAATTATCTTACTTATATTATGTCAATAGCAACATATAAAGAGAATCAGAATTTACTGTGCATTCTTATTGTGAATTATATAATTATGAATAAAATGTATTTGTGGGCCTAAAAATCAAACTTTTTATATACTTTGGAACTTAACTCCCATTTCAGTAATAATATTCATTTACTAAAAAGTTACCTAATTACTTAATATTTGGAAATTACTGCTTTCATGTGAATTGTATTCTCTTCAGAAATTCCAATCATTCAATTGGCCAAAATTTAGTCATATTTTAAATAAACAAGCAAAAAACACACAAGGAGAGCTTCAATAAGTTTGTAGAGAAATCTAATTCATCCACAAACTTATTGAAATCAACTCATTGTCATTGCTTTAATTATGAGTCTTAATGATATGTTGAAGTAGCCTTGGTAGCGCAGTGGTTCTGCTATGAGCTTCAATCCACAGGTCAGTAGTTGAAAATCACCAGCTGATCCTGGGGGAGTGGTGGATGTGCCCACTCCCCAAAAAGAGTTAGTCTTGGAATCCCACAAGGCAGTTCTGTTTTAGTGAAGGTAAATAAAGAAAAACCTACCTCGACTATAATATCACTAACCACAAGATGGAGCCAAAGTCCCTTCGTTTACACGGTTCACCTTTTTTCTCTTTCCTTTTAGTTTTCTGGGTGAAATCTGGAGGACCAGAGAATAAAATAGAAATTCAGTATTTTAAGAAAGTAGTTAAAATAATTAAAATGTGAACCTAACTATTACCAAGAATGCTTTAATCATAATGTAGCTCATGCATTTTAATCACAGATATTAAATGCATTTATTAGCTGACATTAAATGAAGGGAAATGCATTTTGGTATATAAGTTTATTCTTCCTTAAATGTCTTGGGCAAACTGAAAGATAACATTTTATTGGTAGTACTAATAACTACTAAAATAGATTCTGCAGCCTTATTTATAATTTCTATTATGATTTATGGTGTTTGAATACCTGTGCAAAAGTAATGACTCAGGCAGAAATTTGGGTCAAATCTTCATTTTAGTTCTGAAGATGTTTTATAGGAGAATATAGTTAATGCTGTTATTATAAAAGTACACATGCCTTAAATGTCCAATGAACAAGTGAATAGAAATGCAAATTTCTAGTGTAATAAACTGGTGTTAGAATTCTGTTTCTAATGAAAAGTAGCCAGGACCTTGAAAATAGCATTTGTCCCAGGCATGCAGCAGAAATGCAAAGGATATTCAAGGAATAGTTTGTCTGGGAAGAAAGCCAGCAAAGGTCATGGGGAGAATGAGATTAAAAAGTCCTGAGGCCAATACAAAGAGACATCAGCTAGTTAAGGAAGATTAGGGCTATTCCTTCCAATGATTAGAACTAATTATAATGTCAAATTCTATGAATTCATAGTTACATTAAGAAATCAGTTTTTAAGAGGGCCTTGGCCAATGCTACAGGTCCATAAAGAAAAATACATGCCCTCAAAGATGGGAAAATATCAAACATTTATTCTGGACTAACTATTAGAAAGGTAATACTGCATAACCAATCATTTGATGATGATGCACCACTTTGTAAATATGTGAATTAAAAACTCTAATAAACAAAAAACCTAATATTAAATTATTGAGTAGATTCCAATTCATAGTGACTCAATGGAACAGATGAGAACTGCCCCTGTGGGCTGTCAAGAATGTCAAACTTTCTAAGTACAGAAGCCACATCTCGTGGCAAGCAGCCAATGCCTGACCCGCCATGCCAACGGACAAAAACCGAATGGCAAAATTTTGTTACCCCATCATTAATGAGGGAGAGTAGTCATTGAGCATCAAAGGCTACAAACTTAGCAACACCAGAGACATTCTGATACTTTTTACTTCATATAGAAAATGTAGCTTCAACTCTAGTTTTATCAAGATTAGTTAGCCTTGTGTGGGAACAAGACTATAAATCTACTGTATATTGCATAGCAGATACGGAGGACAGGGAAATCATGTAAACTTCAGATTGGAGGGGTCTACCGGTCCAATTGCAGAAATGGTAATAAAAAGAGAGAGATGCTGAAAGGAATTGTTAATTAATAGAAAACTAAAAGACAGAATAAAACTCTACCCAACCCACACATAAAGAAAGAAAGATCATCCTGTATGTTTTAGAAACGCATTCTTAATTATGTGATAAATAATTTTAAAATGCAAGATATTAGTGCTATAGTAGAAATGTCAGTGTAATGATAACCAATGAAGAAGAAGATGGTATGACAGTAAAAACACCTTCAAAGTTTTTTACAACATTAGAAAAATTTGAAGCCCTGATCTGTGTGGTGATTAAGAGGGCACTGGATGTATGCTAAGCATTAAGCTAGAAATTCACTTAAATTGATAGTTTTAAATGTTCATTTATTAATAAAATATGAAACCATTGCTTTTAATGAGAAAATATATATAGATAAATATTTATTAATATAGTTTTATAATGGATATGTGTACTATATATCTTTTAAATAAAATGAAGTAATATTTCAAATGTAAAGAACTTGTAACATTTAACACATTAATAAAAATTTCTTTATATTACAAATGTAATGTAGATAGAAATTTAAACAAGAATTTCATGTAACCTGATAAGTAAGAATGGAGAGGTGGAGTTTCGCCTATCAATCAGGTCACAGCCTGGCCAACCCTTCCTGTGGGTGTGGCATTCTCATGAGGATTGTGGGAGTTTCCTCTCATCCTCCCTACAGGTGGGACCAATCTCTGCTTCACCTTCCTATTGACAAGCCACATGGAGCCACACTGACTGCAGCCAGAGCCCTGGAGATGCGGCCATTGCCATTGCATCCACAGGATTTCTACCCACCAGCCTGTGATTTTCCTGCGTTCGGCATCATTGAATGTGCTGTGTGAACCTGAAAAGGAATTCATGGCTAATATTGAACTTAGGTTGATTCTGAACTTATGGACTTGATCTGGTCTGTGGTGGGATTTTTTCCTTATATATAATTACAGCTCCCTGAGCTGAGTGTAGGACACACCTGCAAAGAACACTCTGCAGATCACCCGTGCTTTGGGGTACTCAGGACATTTGCATTTGAGGGGGCTATTGACAGATTGAAGTAACAGGGACCCTTTGGCTTTTGGAATTTTGAGCTAGTGGTTTGTGCCTGAGGTTGGAAAAATTTGGAATCATGAAGAAACTCTCGTTTGAAATGCTTGCTAGGTGACCACCTGGATCCACTTGTTGAGTGGAAGTGAGGTAAACACAGTATAACAAGACAGGTTGAGTCTGGCCACTGGCACCTGTGGGGCTGGTTCTCAGGGAGTAGAGGAGAAGACGAGACTGAGTTGACTGCTCTGAACTTCCTGACCTCATGCAAGGGGCCTAGGGTTGTTGGGCATGTGTAAAGGTCAAAAGGCAAGGCAGTCAAAGGACATTCTGGTGAGGCTAAGAAGTGAGGTGGCCCACATTGAGCTGACCAGAACCTGACCGGAGGAAAATGAGATTTCCGAGTCTGAACTGGTGCATATTGTTGCTGACTTTATAGCCGGCCTGTCCTGATTAGACTTTGCTTAAGGATGCAGACTCACATGGTTCCAACTGGAACGAAGATTCTACACATCAAAGAACATACTTGTCTCCTCAGAGCACTGGGTTGATATAAGTGGGCAGTAGAGAAATTGGATATCCAAAATGGGTAGGATAAAGGCATAAAGTAGCTGCTAGCACATGTTCGTAGGTGAGAGAGATGAATCTTTGTAATTTTTGCTAGAAAATATTTTAGTGCTGAAATTTTCACATACAGTTGCCTACCAAACACAATTTGTGTGCATTTGTATATGTATTTTCCCAAGAAATAAAGCAAGAAAATTTTTCACCTAAAATAACAGCTCTAAGTCAATAAGACCTTATTCACTATAGCACTTATTTTACTAAAACAAAAAAAGACATTTGATGTGTCCATCAGATTTCTTTATATAGGTTTTTTTTTTAATGGGGACTGCCAGCTACAAACTCTTATGGGGCAACAAAGACAAGTACATACACAGTTTCTGAGTTATAAAAGATACCTGCTCTTAACTGTGTCACCAACTCTTCAAATGAAATTTCTTTGTAAGTTGGAACAAGTTTGAGCGACTCCTCTGATGTTGATTTTGGTCATTTCTTTTCTATCTTTTTAGCTTTCTTCATGCACGGTTTTTTTTTTCTTTTTCTTTTTCGATTCCAAATACCAGGAGAGGTATTGATTCTCTCAAGGAATGAAAACATATCTGGAAGAACAGCTGCAACTGGAGCCCCCCGCCCTGGTTATGTTTACAATAACGCACTCTCATTTTCCAAGATCCATTTTCTTTATATATACCAGCAAATGTGACCAATTGAATGGGGCTACGATGGGGATCACTATTCCTTCGTCCTTCTGATTTTTCATGGTGACCAAAATCTCTGCTCCTTGAGCTGTGTTGCATGAATTCTGCAGCTGGAAACCAGCAGCTGCGCAGTGGGAGAAAGATAGAGCTTTCTTCTTCCATCAAAAGCTACAGCCTCGGACATTCGTGGGGACACTTCCACCCTGAGTCAGCATTGACTTGATGACAGGGATTCTTGCATGAGTGTTGCTTTTTATGCATTCCATTTCATTTTTATGGCTCCTACTTTTCCCAGAAACCCTTCCTCAGGCATTCCATATCTGACTATGAATTGATATTTGCGCTTGGGCTTGCCATTTTGATTCCTGCCCCCCAGCAAATGAAGGTCTTCAAATGTTGCTCCATCTGCATCATCAAAATGGTCTCTATTTTGAGTCGGGAGCTCTTGCCCAGGAGTATTTTGGTTGTCTTCTAACATGTGTGACTGATCTCTGGCATTATCTCAGACAGTGTCCCACTGTTATGGATACTGATTTCTGTGAGAAACTAAGGAAAGAAAGAGAGTGTCAGAAGTCTGGCAGGTCAGGATTCTGGGTGGAGGGAGGTCTTCATACTTGTGGGTTGGGATTGAGTCCTAATCACATTCTCATAATTAACATTAATCCCCACAATATCCTCCCATCATAGTGCTTCCTTAAAGTTCCCTCTTACAAGCACATGGCTGATTGCTACCTGATTGGCAGCTTTATCTATAGGAGCAGACATGTGTGATTGCTCTCCCTGCTCAGGGGATAGTCCCTACCCATTACCTGCAACGAGCATTGGTGGGAGGTTACTCCCCCAAGGAACACCGGTCCCTATAAGGATAGGGTACAGCCCGCTTTGTTATGAATGTGGTTACCTGCAATTTGAGGGGTTTGCATGCCCAAGAGTACATAAGTTGACACTGAGAACACAATTGCCTCTGCTCAGACCTGGTTCCTGAAGCTATGATGGAGGTGAGCACCCCAAAACGTTGATATTTCTTTTTCTTTCTTCCCTTTAATTACACAACTGCCCATATGAGGCTGGATCACACAGGGTTCAGTGGCCATTGTCCTGGAGGGACCATTCTTCACGAACCGTGTGCCTATCCCTCTGACTTTATGGACGTTCCTCCAAAACCTGTCTACCCTGGGACCTTGCTGGTATTTGAAAAACCTGGGACACAGCTTCCAGCATCCATGCAACATGCAAGCCAGTACATTGTGTCTTACTGACACACTGTTACCTTTAGTAAATAAAACCACAACGGGCATAGCAATGCATTCACATATATCACATATAGCAGAGAGAAGGCACAGTGAGGAAGAATGTTTTATGTATTATAAACACTTTCATCCTCGACCTGGATGTTTACAAATTGCCCAGATTCAGTCAACTCAATGGCATTTAACAGCAGCAACATAAACCATCATTAACTAGAGTGGAATGGTCAAGACTGTGACGCACACTACAGAACAAAAACCATCATTAGCTAGAGTGGAATGGTCAAGACTGACACACACTACTTTGATGTTTGACTTTTGAAGACAAGATGAAATGTGTGGTTGGGAAAGAGGTAAATGACTTGATATCTCTGGGGCAGAGAGGTGGCTTACACTTGTAGAGTTAACTCTGACTTTTAGTTACCTCCACGCGCTTCAAATGCCTACTGACTCCAGGCGGTGGGCAAACTAGGGTCTTCCGCTAAACCACCTAAGAAGTACTATAATTGGATGGAACTCAGATGTGCAGTCCTTCTGATCCAACAGCATACATTGATAGTTTAGCTGGTTCTGTAGAAGTCTTGGATCCTTCCTCTGCCCTATGTGTCTGCTGTCTGACACCAGTATATCTGCTTATCTTTGAATAATCATTTCCTTCGACCCTCATTAGTAGAATCCAAGAGGAATATATTCAGGATACTTTCCTGACACCAGAAATATTTGTCTCCCTGAAACACTTGATAGAGCAAATTGATCCCAAAGCAGCTCTTTGATACACTATTACTTACTTAGTGCTCTTTGACACACTATGGACATCAGCATTTCTTGACTCAGAAGTGGTACACAGGGCATACACTGTTTGCTGTCTCAACCAGGATTTCAGACTACTGTCCCAGGAGACATCTTCCAAAATTTCAGAGGTTTTCCAGAAATGTTCTTCACATGAGCAGAACACTTTCAACAAAGTATAGGAATCACAAAACAGCAACAGCTTCATCTCCAAAAGTATTTTCCAGTAACGTACTCATAATATTCTCTTACACCTTTCAAATATTTGAAATAGCTGAAGGAACCAGGCATTATGCAAGAGGTCTTTATGCATTTCTTTTGTAAATATGCTTTGTGCTGGGGTATAGGAGTTCTTTCCTCTCCATTCTCTCATTTTTATAATGTTTGTAAATGTATATAATAAAATGCATATCACAACAATATAATATTTCCAATATTCTGAATAGTTAGCAGCACAATGCCTAGTCACTAGGCCATGTGGGCTTCCATAAAGACGCACAGACCCAGAAGCCCTAAAAAGGGTCAGTATTTGTTGGAATGATGCTGTTGCTCTAAGCTTGGTTTGGGTTGGGTTCAGCCATTAAAGCCCTGCCATGTAGTGGGTTACACATTGGACTGGTAACTGGAAGGATGTCATGTCAAACCCAACAGAAAGATGAGATTTTCCGTGGAATCCCAGCTCTACTCTGCTCTGTAGGATCACCGTGGGCACCAATCAACTCAATGGCCATGATGTGGAGTTCAGATCTGATTAAAGTCCAAAGTTTATTAGTATGTATATCTTTCTCCAGAATAATCTTAGAAAATATTGTTACCGATTAACTTTTTCATTTTGATCTCCCTTGTTATTGTCCTTCTTTTAAATGTTACCTTAATTTACACATTATCCTTATTTTGGAGGAATCAATAAATAGCAAAAATATTTATCACAAGCATATTTTTAAGTATCTAATAAAATATGTAATAACCGAGGTTGTCATTGCTGTTATTCATTAAGTTTGGTATTATTGTGACTGTTTTGTTTTTTAATAGTGTATGCAATTTAAAATGGAAATCTTATCCTCATTAGTAATTTATCCATTTTTCCTGGATTAGATACATATTGCTTTAGATATACTTCTCCCAAATTTCCCATGACATATTGATCTAGACTTTAATTTTAATGCAGGTCTATTGATATATAGTTTCTCAAATGTAATAAATTAAGGTAAATATACTTATATTGTTATAAAAAGTTTTTGCTCTTTAACCATAAGACACAATGCTGTTGTGTTAAGCTTAGCTCTCTAGGGAAATTATATATATATATATATATATATAAAATTATTTTATATCAAGAGAGTGGTTTAAATCCCTGTGTTACATTGGAGAGTTTTCCCAACTTTTGTAACTGTTTAGTCTAATATGCCAGGAAGCACGAAGACAAACTAGACAACAGGAAGGCCACAGACTGGTAGAGTCAGAGGCAGATGAATTCAAGGTCAGCAAGATTAATCCAAAATCCACAGGCAATATGGCAGGCCTCTGATATCACCCAGGTTTGAAAGTTCTATGAGAAATATGCAGGATCTGGTTTAGTAGGAAGTGAACTAGCTTCCTCACCTTGTCAACTTATAGAAGAATAGGCCACATCCCTAATGCAACTTCCTTCCGATTGTCTCCAGCCTATGACCTGATTAAAGGGGAGGCACTTCACCCTGTTCTTCCCATAACTATGTGGCTGCTCACAGAAGATCCCATCACTGGGTGATTACATTATATTAAATGGCATAATGGGAGAGTCTTGGCTCAGTCAAGTTGACAGCAAACCTGTCACAGCTATATACAAAAAATTTTAAAAACCTATACTAGACTGAGCATTTCTCATTTAATGATCACTATTATAGATAAAACATGATGCATCAGTATAATAAATACAACAGCAAAAACTCGAAGCTGTTGAGTTGATACTGACTCTTAGCCAATCATATGGTTTACTATGTCATTTGATAAGAAATTATTTTTTGTTTGTTTGCTTTTTACACCATAGAAAGCTAGATGTGACCTAAAACATTTATAATTTTAGTTATCATCATGGACTTTTCAGACTGAAATCTACATCAATTTAAGCTAACCAAATAATGCATTGATCTTTCTGTTATTTTTTAATTTTTTAAAATTTAATTAGATATTCCCTTCTTTCATGAAGCTAGGTGAGTATGTTGAGCTTAAATTTCTCAAAGCAATTGTGTAATTTCAGAAGATACTACACCAAAGACAAAACATTGTTTTCTATATTGCAGTCCGATTGTTGAAGAAACATAAAAAGGACATAAGTGCCCATCAATAGGTTTGGCAAGTGTCCAAAGTACAAAGAAAATAATTGGGAGACAAAAAGTCTGCACTGTTACCGAGTTTAACTTTTTTTTTTTGTCAGACTGAATGCTGTCTTGTGGGAGAAGGCAATTTATCTGCACATGTACATGCATGCCTGTGGTAGTTACATAATTTCATGGAAACTTGATAATGTATGTGCGGGGTTTAGCCTGTCTATCAGGTTGCTGCTTGATGACCTCATTTGGAGGCATGAACTAGATCAATGGCTTGCTGGAGGCTGACCCCTCTCTCTTCCTACTTCATCTTCCTGTTGATGAGACATTAATCTGAGACCTTCCAGATCCCTAGAGATGCATAAACCACCATTGGATCCACAATACTTTGCACCCATCAGCCTGTGACCTTCCTGTATTTTGCATCATTGCATAGAGCAACATGAGTCTGAAGAGTTTAGCATGTCAATCAGGTTTGTCCCTTGATGGCCTCATTTGGGGTCATGACCTAGATAAATGGCTCAATGGAGGCCACCCACCCCCTCTCTGCTTCCACTTCCTTTTGGTGAGGCATGCTGAGACCTTCCAGTGCCCTGGAGATGCTTACTCCACCAATGAATCCACAAGACTTTGCATCCACCTGCCCGTGATCTTCCTACATTTTGCATCATTGCATACAGCTATGTGAGTCTGAAGAGGGACTTATGGAACAGTATTGGACTTAAGGACTTCGCTTGGACTGGGTTCAGATGTTTGCTTGATATACAATTATTTCTTGATATAAAGCTCTCTCTTTTATAAATATGAGTGCCTCTGGATTTGTTTTGCTAGTCAACCGGTGGGTCTAACACAATGCTTGTGAATAAGCATACATACATAAGCTAGAAGGATATGAAAATAAAAGTAAAAATACCTCAATTTTCAAATTAAGCAAAATTCCATACTAGAAGTATCTTTCACATGATCGATGTAACTAGTTTGTAAAACTGTGTATATTGGACCCCTATACTAAGTCCAGGAATGCCCAATTTAATCCTTATTTTCAAACGTTGGTCTCCGTATCATATTATGAGCAGCAAGATAGGCCCCATTGTAACACACATGTGGCCTCTCTGTCACCCTACTCTTCTGACTCCTTCACTTTATTATCCTGACAGAGCATATTGATATCTGATCTGCCATAATTTTCCCTAGTCTTGGTCTCTACTAGTCACTCCCATTGGAACGTAAGCTCCTTTGGGTTATGGATTTTGTTGTTGATGCCATCACGTTTACTGTTGTATTCCAAGCATAGAGTAGTAGGCATAGAGAATGGAGTGTGCATACCAGGAAAACATTTCCTGGATAAATCAACATCCCTGCAAAGGAATGAGAATTGTGTCGAGAGCACTGCAAAAGGAGCAGTACAGCTAAGCAAGCGGTGTTATGGACACACAGTTACCATAGCATAACTTCCCAGGTTCAGTAAGTTCAGGTTTCACGGAAGAGATGGAACTTGTAGAAAGTTGTAGAAATCTGTAAAAAGTTGCATTCAGTTTGGATGACATTAGAGGAAAGAAAAAGATTTTACATGTGTTCATGTGCATATTGAATTGGTTGAAAGAAGCAATATATATGCATGCTTAATGCTAGGCACATTTTTTTACAGAGTGGCCTGTGTTATTGGGGTTTATTTGTTTATTTATATTTGAAATTTGAAATGGGCATAACCTGTGGAGTCAATTTACAGGCAAAAGAGTATCCACTCAAAATTCTTGGGCAATCAAATTGACATAAGCATACATTTAAAGAGTAACGTACAGACAGATGAAAGACAAGAGGCAGGGGTAAGACAGAGCTTGTCTACATATTGGGGCACCAATAGACTTGTGAGCGCAGCGATTCTACAAAGGGTCTCTGGTGCAGAGTGGTTACATAGAAGTGTGCTAATCACAAGGTGAGCGGGTCAAATTCACCGCATGTGACTTTCTACTCCTATACGGAGTAACCGTATCTGAAAGGCACCGATGTCATTCTACCACATCCTCCAGGGTCTCTGAGAATGGCAATGGACTCCATGGAAGTAAGTTGTTTGCTGTTGTTGTTTGACATTTGCTTTTTTCTAACGGAACCGCAGTGGTGTCCTGGGTTATGTGTGGGCTCTTAAACACCTGGTCAGTAATTCAAAACTCCCAACTGTCCGAACGAGAAAGATGAGGCTTTCTAGACCCACAGCAATCTAGAAACCCCAAAGAGCAGTTCTCCTTGGTCCTATAGGGTCACTAGACATCAGAATCGAGTCAGTGGCAATGAGTTGTGCTGTGTTTTAATACCTTACAGTCAGGAGAGCTGGAGTGCCCTCATTAAAGTGGTTCAACTAGAGCAAGTACTAGAAGGTTGGTGGTCCTGTGGAGGAAGCAGTGGCTCTGGAGGGCTCACAGCCTTGAGCACTCTGCAGGATGGTAGCATTCTTCCCTACATGTTGTCTGAGTTGGAATTGACTCAGTGGTTATGGGTATATTATAAACTGTCTGCCGTGACAACAATTTCATTCCCCATACACTACCCTTCCCAGCGCTTTGTTGTCTATTTCCTTCCGCTCACACAAACTTGGTTTTCACTACTTACAGGAAGAGTTGACACTGTCCCACAGTCGAATCGGATAAAGGATTGAGGAAGAGCTGAGATGTTCTTAAGTTGTCATTTACAGTTATCACAGATTTTATTTAAACTGATACTTCTCTAAGTTATTTTTTTTTCAGCGTTGGTGTGTTATCACTTTATTTATTTTTTTTAATTTTTTTTTCTTCTTTTTTTTACATTTTATTTATTTATTTTTTTTAAACAATTTATTGGGGCTGATACAATTCTTTTCACAGTTCATACATATACATACATCAATTGTATAAAGCACATCTGTACAGTCTTTGCCCTAATCATTTTTTTCTCTTTTCTTCTTTTACATTTTATTAGGGACTCAAACAACTCTTACCACAATCCATACATATACATACATCAATTGTATAAAGCACATCCATACATTCCCTGCCCCAATCATTCTCAAGGCATTTGCTCTCCACTTAAGCCCCTTGCATCAGGTCCTCTTTTTCTTCCCCCCCTCCCTCCCCATTCCCCCCTCCCTCATGTGCCCTTGGTAATTTATACATCGTTATTTTGTCATATCTTGCCCTATCCATAGTCTCCCCTCCCCCCCTTCTCTGCTGTCCCTCTCCCAGGGAAGAGGTCACATGTGGATCCTTGTAATCAGTTCCCCTTTCCAAGCCACTCACCCTCCACTCTCCCAGCATCGCCCCTCAAACCCTTGGTCTTGAAGGTATCGTCCACCCTAGATTCCCTGTGTCTCCAGCCCTCATATGTACCAGTGTACAGCCTCTGCCCTATTCTCTAAGTTATTTTAAGTTTCTCTTTGTGAAAGGATTGAACGGTTTTATGTAAAAGTTTTGGCTTTTCAGATTCTCAGTGATTCCTTAACTTAGCTCCATGTGTGTGCTCTGTTGACTAATGAGCAATTTTGAAAACCAGATCAGGCCAGTTCACAGTTAGAAATCGAGCTTTTCAAGTAATATAATATTTTCATGAAAGGTCTGAGAGACGGTAGAATGACCGTCAAAGAGAAGACAAAACTGGAAAAAATATCACTTAAGAAGGCAGTTTTAAGTGCCAACAGAAAAATCGTTAGTATTGAAAGATCACTTCCTCAAATACATGGTAAGCATCCAGCCACTAACGACTTGAGGTAGTTCATCTTTCAGTGCTCTATAAGGATAATGGTATCAATACCTGAGCATTAATATTTTTTAGAAATACATGCATAAGACAGAAAATGTGAGATAATTTTCTTCTGTGCTTTACTCTTTAGAAATGCATTGTAATATTTCATTTCCTTCTTTACTATTTTTTGGTGATAAACATTATAATTCTTGCAAATTATTTGTAAGAAAATGTTCTCCAAATATATATCTAGGATAATCACATTTCATGTTATAGACATTATTTAGAAATTTAAGTATGTAGTTAAACAGAAATGGTTCTTTGACTAGAACAAAGAATACTAGAAATCAATACCACTGTACTATTTTGTAAAGTTTATATGATTTATATTTTTCTGACCAGATTCACCTCTATTTAAGGAAAATGCAAGCAGATAATCAAACACATGTATAAGGCTTTCCTTCTTCAGCTTTCCCAAAGGTTTAGGTGTAGAGAGTTTTAGAGATAAATAATTTTAAGTGACATAAAATATAGGAAACTCTTGTATTGGGTGAGTGTTAGCAGTCTTGGGCTTGTAAAAATTGGTTGAATAAGACATTTAATCCTTGTTTTCTTCATGATTTGTTATTTTAAAATAGCTACAATCCAAATAAGCATATTTAAACAAATGTTGATTTTCACAATCTGGATAAGAAAAGTTTTGGTTCTCCAAAATGCTAATTATTGAAATACATAAAGAACATTGTGGTCATAATAAAGCCACCAATGTATTTCACAAGGTTTTCTCTACTAGATTGTCTACAAATAATATTGACTCTATTAATTTCCAGGACCATTGAATACAAGTGATTATGGAGGACTTGCCCTGTGATGGCTAGGAGTAAATCATGTCCTATGCTCCACTGGACAACACCTCTTAACTTTGTGTTGGAATCCATCAATATGGTCTAGACAAAGCGTGGCATCATTTACAGCAGGGTAATGACAGGGCGATAATAAAGCAAAGCTAACTGAAGTGAAGTTAAGACATCTGTGACCTCATTCTGTTCTTTTACTACAGAAGTTTCTGGGAATATGCTCTTTACTTTCTGGGATCTCCGTCTCCTCATTTATAATTCGGAAGCCACCCCTAGATTTTCTAATGGCCTTTCTAATTCTAAAACCAACGCAGAGTTCTTAAGTTACATTTGTACACACATAAAACTCTTAATCGTCCGGTTAGTCATGCTAGCACTGGCTTGCTGACTATTCCTTATTTTCATTTGTTGAGGTTAATTTACTGCTAAAAATTTTTTAAAAACCTAAATAAAAGGAAGCAATCCCTTACTTAGAATCTAACCTACATTAAGTTCTTCAATATAGAAAAGTATTTTGAATTTTTTCTTTATTTTCATGTTATTATATGGACCCGTTTCATTGGTCTCTGACTTAGCTAGGTGGTAATAAGTTCTTTTAAAAGAACTAACACCTTAATTTAGAGGATGGAGAAAGATGAGGCTTTCTATCCCCATAACAATGTAGCGTCTTAGAAAGTAGAATGGAGGCGTTCTACTCTGTCCTTTCTAGCCACTGCAAGTCAGAACCAACTCAATGGCGATGTATCCCAAGGAGGTGGACATTGGAGACATTGCAAGTGCCCCGTATTGCCAGTGTGCTGTACTTTTTCATTTTCCTGATGTTACCCACTGCTCGTCCCCTTAGTGTGTTACACAATATCCCAGAGAACTGTAATCTACTGAAATACCTCACAGAAGTCACGCAACTTAAATGCCTCACATGGTTGTGGCTGCAGTTAAGACCCAAGTTCAAACATCCAAGGATCCCCCTCATCCGCAATGCTTCAGGAGCTGGTGAAATGAAGTCAGGTGTTAGACCTCCACTCAGCTCCCAAGAACCAAAGGTCAGGTACAGCCCTAAGTGTCTCAAGTCAAAATAAGTCTTCTTATTTCATCCAAAGCTCATTCAAGTGTAGGGGGAAAAAAAACAGAATTTGATGGAGGTATGCATCCCTGGTGTTATTTTGGGTTGTGCTTTGGCTGCTAAACACAAGGTAAGCAGTTCAAAAGCCCCAGCTGCTCTGTGGGAGAAACATGGGGCTTTCTACTTCTGTGAAAAATTGCTATTGGAAATCTACATATAAAAAGGATTATGGATAGAAGGGCCATATTAAGTAATTGACTGCATCTCACCTAAGTGTTGATCACTAATTTTTATGGGCCTGGCATGAAATCAAATCTACCTATGTCAAAAATAAAATTAATTTGAAGGCAATCATTAAAGTGATATTGTTAACATAAATATTTACTACAATGGGGTAGGGTATTTAGTCCATGCTGAAAGATTTTATTTCAAAATATTATGCACAGACTATGGAGATAATGAAAGATAATTAATATTCTAAATTCTTTTGAACTGTGATGATTTTTTTCTGTACAGAATTCAATTGAAAGAGTCTTTGAGGTGGTTATTGATTATAACAACTTGACACTCCTGGGTAAGAGTAGGGATAGAGCTCAACATGCCGATGCTAAATCTTGAATCTGGTTCCTCATTTTCCTATTGCATCACCTGCCAATTCCAGGTGGATTTATTCAGCTGGCTTTAGGTCCATTTAACTCTGTATCTGGGAGCCTGTGACCCTACTGTGTTCTACTTTGTCATTATCCTTTCTATTCTTCAGCTTCTAGGAGTCGAGAGAGTTTGTATAGATCCTCCACTTCTGAGACATCAGTCACTGAATCCTTATGAATGGCAGCCAAACATTGTCTGGCACAAGATGAGCCCATCAGATTAAACGACACTCAAAAAACTTTACTGGGAAAGACCTACCTTCTTAAAGTAGGTCTTCTATACAACCTTTAAGATGTGGATTGGGTAAACCTTTCAGGATCTTCCTTTACTAATGGGGCATGAATCAAAATGAGAATAAACAACTGGAAATTTCCATTAATTATGGAAATGCACAAGCATGAATATAGGAAATAGGAAGTTATTGTAAGTAACATGGAATTCATAAAGATCTATGTTCTAGGCAATAGTCAAATGAAATTGAATGGCATAGCCATTTTAATTAGATATTTATCTAGTGTTTAGTGATTGGAATTCAAACATTGGAAACAAAAAAGAAAAATTAATGAGTGAAGAAAATTAAGTATGCACACGATAGCCAAAGTTCAACCCTGACTACAGGTAACCTAAATTTAGAGACCATCTCTCAAAACCAATTTTGCCTTATTGGACAATAGTGACAGAAGACCTGGCAAATCATGGAACGACATCAAGAACATCCTACTTGTTCTTTGGGATCTTTATTTGCTGATGGAACATGAATCAAAATAAGAAGAAAGGGTTGAAAGCATGCATTAAGAATCAGAACCAAAATCAAAAGTCATCAGAAAGTAGCATGGAATGAGAGATGACATCTTTGGCAGTGGTGTTGATTTTAGGGCCTGTCAAGTCAGTTCAGAGGCAGAGGTCCCATGCACAGCAGAAGAAAACTTGCCATCCTCAAAGCTGGAAAAAAAAATGTTTCACCATTAGTGCAGTCAGTGTATCAATCCTTCTCCTGCCAGGGTTCCTCTTCCTCTTTCACTACCCTTTTCCTTTACCACGCATGTTATCTTTTATAGGGATGAGTCTCTCTGGACAATACACCCAAAGAATGTGAGACAAAGTTGTGCCATTCTTGCTTCTAAGGAATGCTGGCTCCAATAATCCTCACCAGAACAATTTAAATGCATTGATTCTTTTTCCCTCTTACTTATTCATTGTCCAAAAATCATATGCATGAGCGGATTGAAAATGCCATGGCTCGGGTCAGGGGCATATTAGCCCTCAAAGTGACATTATCGCTCCTCTGCACTTTAAAGAGGTCTTGTGCAGCAGATTTGAGCAATGTGATATGTTTATTGAGTTGACTGTTGCTTCCACGTGCATTGATTATGAATCCGAGTAAGATGAAATCTGTTGCGGCTTTAATTTTCTCTATACTCATCATGTTGTTGCCTATTGTCCACTAGTAAGGAATTGGGTTCCCTTTACATTGCTTTGCGAGCCACACTGGAGGCCAGGTTTTAACCTGCAAGTGCTTCAAGTCCTCGACTTTTCAGCAAGCAAAGGTGCGCCACGTGCATATTTTAGATTTGTTAATGAGCCCTCCTCCACCATGATGCTCTTCTACCTATACCTCCGTTTCTCAAATTATTTGCCTAGCATACAGATTGAATAAATGTGCCAAAGTACTACAATCCTAAGGCATATATTTCCTGATTGTAAGCCACGACGCATCCCCTTGTTCTGGGACAATACCCGCCTCTTTATTCATGCGCAGACTCCTCACAGACACTGTGCGATATTCTGTGATTCGCGTTCTTCTTGATCTTATCAGCAGTTTGTAATGAGTCACAGAGCTGAAAATGTTTTCATAGTTAATAAGTACAAGTAAGTATTTCCCATGTATTCTCAGATCAAACTCATATCCACACTAGGATCCCTTTTGCTATGTCATCCTCGGAATCGAGCAGCTCCCTCTCAATGTTCGACTGCAACAGTTGTTGGCTGTTCTTCAGCAAAATATCACTTGAATGTGATATTTATGATATTGTTTGGTAATTTCTACCTTCTGTTGGGTTATCTTTCTTTGAAATAGGTACAGATAAGGACCTTTCCCAGTTGGTTGACCAAGTAGCTATCTTCCAAATGTCTTGGCATAGATAACTGAGTGCTTCCAATGATTCACCAGCTTGTTGAAATATTTTAATTCCATCAAAATAAGTCATACTTTGCTTGTCTTTTAGAAAACTATTATGAGACTGTAGTCTCACTGGTAGAAAATAAGAGTGATTTTATATGCCTAAACAAATTTTGCCTGAAGAAAAATTTATAATTTAAATATTTCATATTCGTACCAAAGATATTTAAATTAGTAGGTTAATGGTTAATTAAAATTTTTAAATCTTACTTGGACTCAAATCACTTCCTCTTTCTCTGCTCCCTTCTTCTCTTCTAACCCTTTAATTTTGGAATGTCTCATAGCTTAGATTTTGGATTTCTTTTCTACTACGGATCCTTTTCCCTTGGAGATATCCTCTCATAGGATATCTAATAATATCTCTGATATATTGATGCATGAAAAAAATCTCCTTTCTTAGCTCCTGGGTCACATAGTTAATTATTGTTCCCTATTTAATAATAGGTAACCCTATCTGATTTATCTATACCTGAACTCCAGACTAGCTCGCACAAAGATACTTGAATTAAACTTTTATTAAATTGTTTAATTTATTACTTAATTTTTTCAGTTGAACATAGCAAACACAAATGATCTTTGACTCATCTCTTCATCTCTTGCTGGAAGGTCAGTCCATAAGTCATTACAACTAGTTGTCTTGAATATATACCTAACATGACCACTTCCTACTTTGTGATGCTGTGAGTTAAGCCTTGGAATGCTAGCTGTGTGGTTGGTGTTTCAAGCTAGTAGATGCTCTGTGGCAGAAAGAGAGGGCTGCCTGCTGGCAAAGTCAATGGGATACCATGAAAAGTTTTAATCAGAGGTGTAAACATTATTATATTTGTGATATGGGGAAATATTTATAATCTTAGTGTGGAGAATGGAAAGTTAGGGCAAGAATAAAAAAGGGAGGCTATTGATGACATGACTGCACTTCTGCAACTGGATGTCTGCCTGCATTAAAGTTGTGTCAGCAATGATGGTGATAACTGGTGCAAGACAATACAATTGTGACACAGTCAGTGCACCTTCAGAAAACTGTGTAATGCAAGAGTCAGATAACCAGAATTGTCTATTTCCTAGAATCTATCTTCTTGGGCAATTTACTTATTCTATAAGCTTTAATGTCTTGTGGATAATAATGGTAATTACCTCACAAAGCTATAGAGATAATTAAATGAGATTATATGTATAAGGCTATTAGCACCATCCCTGACATATAAAAAGTCAATAAGTAATTACTATTTATTAGTAGTATTATCTTAAGGGTGCTACAGGGTCACGATCAGTTGGAATTGATTAAATGGAAATGGATATATATATAGTTTATTATCATTAGATACTGATTAGACATGCTATGTAATAATTAGGAAAGATTAAAAACATCCCTTAAGCTTATGACTTGAATCAGATGCGTGGTTAGAGATGATATTAACAAAAGAAGGAGAAACTAATGAAGAAGTTGATTTAGAAGACAATTGAAATAAGTTGAAGTTGAAGATAAAAGCTATGTGTCATTCTGAAAACACAATTTCATAAGACAGTACTGTAAATGAGGAGACTTCACTCCGATCTTCCAGAGACACCCAAAAGAAGCATTCCTGCCTTAGCTAATAGTGATATTTGTCAAGTCTCTTGCTCCTCCTTACCCTTTCCTTGCCTGTGAAAGAGTCCTCACCTCCTGGGGGTGTTAAGCCTAGCACCAACACTGGGCCCAGAAGCATTCTCGCATGTGCCTCTAAAGGGAAAGGAAACTTAACTCCTTCTGTGTTAGGCAGGGTTCTCCAGAGAAACAAAGGATGTCTGTGCTAATGTCAGCTGGATGTTGGCTGAAAGCAGAACATACCAGAATGATGTTTCCTTGTGCTTCATTTGCTATGCAAAGACATTCAATTGTGTGCCTTGGAACCAACTATGGGTAGTCTCGAAAAGAATGGGAATTCCACAATATTTAATTATGTCCTTGTGGAACTTGTGTATGGACCAAGAGACAGTTGTGAAAACTGCATGGTTTAGAATCAGGAATCGTGTACATCAGGTCTGTGTCCTCTAACCGTACTTATTTAATCTATAAACTCTACAAGTCTTGAGGGAAGCTGAATTACATGAAGTTTGAGGCATCAGAACTGGAGGAAGGCACATTAACAACCTGAGATATGGAGATCAGACAAATGCGTTTGCTTGCTTGCAATGAGGAGGACATGAAAAACTTGCTGATGAAGATCAAGCACTGCAACTTTCAGTATGGACTGCAATCAATGCAAAGGGGACCAAAATCCTCACAACTGAACCAACAGGTAACATCAAAATGAAGGAAATATTGAAGTTGTCCAGAGTATAGTTTTTCTTGAATCCAAAATCAAGGCTCAAGGAAGCAGCAGTCAAGAGATCAAAACAGAGGAGCAAGAAATTAAGCAGTAAATTTGCTGCAGAAGATCTCTTTAATACAACTTTAATTCCTCATGTTGTTCCTACTTCAAACTTATTTCTGTTCCTACTTCAAAACTGTAATTTTGCTACTTTTATGAATTGGGCAATCTCTGTGAAAGGGTTTGTGACCCAAAGGTTGAGAACCACTGCTTTAGAGTATTGGAAATTAAGAATGTTACATTGAAGGGTAGGGTGCACCTGACTCAAGCCATTACAGTTCCACTTGCCTTGTAACACATGAAAACTGGACAGATTACAAGGATGTACATAGAACCTCCTCCCTGGGGAATGAACAACAGCACGTGGCTGAAAGGAGTGGGTAAGATATGACAAAATAATAGTAATTTATAAATTATCAAAGGTTCATGAGGAAGGGGGAGCAGGAAAGGAGGGGAAAATGAGGAGCTGATACCAAGGGCTCAAGCTGAAAGCAAGGTTTTGAGAATGATGATGGCAATGAATGTACACATATGCTTGACACAATGGATGGATGTATGGATTGTGATAAGAGTTGTACGAACCCTCATTAAAATGATTTATAAAAGAAAGAAAATTGGACATTGAATATGGAAGACTTAAGAATAATTGATGCTTTTGAATTATGGTTCTGGCAAAGATTGTTTAAAGTATCATGAAATATGAAAAGGACAAACAAATCTTTCTTGGAAGAAATACAGACAGAGGGTTCCTTAAAGGCAGGGATGGTGAGACTTCATCTTACATGCTTGGTACAGGTTGTCAGGAGAGACCAGTCCTTGGAGAAGGGCATCCTGTTTGGTAAAGTGCAGGGGCAGAGAAACAGAGCAAGGCCCTTCAGGAGAGGGACTGAGGAGCAGCTGCAGTAAAGGGTTAAAGCACAGCAACAATGTCGAGGCTGGAGCAGGACCTAAGAAGGTGTAGTGCTGCTATGCACAGGGGCTCTGTGGTTGGGACAGATGCAATGGCACTGTGTTGGTCTGGATTAGCAAGAGAAACAAGTCCAGGCAGACTCCTGTGTGTATGAGAGAGTCTTATATCAAAAAAGAATGGTATATTAAGAAAACCCCAGTCCAGTACAGATCAAGGTCCATAAGTCCGTTATTAGCCCATATGTCTGATACAAACCTATGAAGTCCTCTTCACACTCACAAAACACATGCAATGATGCTGAATGCAGGAAGATGACGGGCAGGTGGGTAAACAGTCTTGTGGATCCAGTGGCGGTATAAGCATTTCGGCACTGACATGGGTCTCCACATGGCCCCTCCAGCTCCAGGGCTCTCCAGTCACTTATTTATCTCAGTGGAACCTCCAAATAATGTCATCAAACTGTGACTTGATGAGTTAGACTCTCCCCCTTATTCAATTGACACAAGATGACGTAACTGCCACAGGCACGTCCCCAAAACAAACATAGATTTAGTAGCATTCTCTCCCTTAAATCCCTTCCAGAAAAAAAATGGGTATTTCATTGTGATCCTTTACTCTCTCTTTTCCCTCTTATCTGTATTTTTAAACTATAGCCAGATATGGATATCTGATTTTATTTGTTGTTGTTTCCTTTATTATGTTGACTCCTGTTTGGTTCCCGTTTCTCTCTTTGCATAAACTATACAAGAGCACTGAGTTTTTCTGCACCATTTATTGGTGACCTCAGAAACTTCTAAAATGATTAGCATATACTTAAAAATTGAAAAAATTATTTATGTAGATGAATAAATATAGAGCAATTACTGGAAAATCATGCCTACACTGATATGAAACAGGCATACAGCTAGTATATAAATTAATTAAAATTAACTTATTTTAATTATATTGGTCTAAGCACTCATATGATCCTCTGAGCATAAAAATGATACAATTAAAATAAAAAATAAATATCTACTTGAGTAATATGATTTAATATATTAGGCAATTATTATCCTTTGAATCAATTAATTATAAAACCATTGGTTAATGTAGAAGCAAATGGGTTTTAATTAACCCAATTATACATTTATCTAAATGTCTTCCAGTAATATACTGAATGCATTTACTAGTTAAATAAAAAGCATTGCTTTAAAATCATAGAAACTTTTATTAAACAAAAATATCCATCTAGGTTGCACACTTCCATGTATCACTTCCATTTTTGATCATTTTCTTCTTCCTTGTATACTGTATTAGCTCCCAATCTTTAGCCAAATTCCTCTTACATAACCACAAAGATATGTTAACCTAATTACTATGCCTATAGGCTTATATTAAATATATGTTCATTTATTTACTGTATTTAATTACTCTACAGGTTCACCTATTTTAGATCTCATATTACAATACAATCATGTAAAAACAGTTACAAAGTAAAACCTCAATTCAAAAGAAAGCAGAAATTAATAAAGACTAGAAGTTATAAATGAGCCAGAAAGCAAACTAAGAGCTAGATGTTCAATTTTAACCTAACTGCATATGTGGCTATCTTCTTTCCATGCATTCTGAGGCTAGGACTATAAACATCCCTGGTCAGCTGTCTGAGGGAATTCGGTGGCGGCTTAATTCATGAGGGAACTCTGTAACTGGACTTGGGGCCTTTGCTCTCATCCATAGCCTTCTTCAAACAAGATGCTCAAAATTGAATTCCTAATTTCTTCCTTTGGTTTTGTATTTTATTATTTAAAGTCCTTATATCGCATGAACTGTGGTGCTCGTTTTGTGTGAACTTGGATGATACAGCACTTAGATGGCTTTTTGTTTGAAGAAAAAACTTTATGTTCCCACACACATCTGTCTGGGAACTATCTGATTGCTTCACCACACCTTGCTATAGCCCCCATGTCTTCAGTGATCACTTCCTGACGGCAAATAGCAAGCAGGGCCACATCATAAGAGCTAATTGTTCTTAAATTAGGGTATGTGGTTAGGTGTGACCTCACAAGATAGTCATACATGTAAGGCTTACATGTATCTGTGGTCCACTATAGAGGCAGCATTATCAGTTCCTTGTAAAATAAAATAGATAGACTTCAGAGTATATTTCATTTGATAATTCTAATATTATCACTAATCTAGACAATGTTCAGAATTAAAATACTAGTGAGAAAAGGAAAAGTACATAATAAGAAAGCTTAAGAGACATAATATTTGGAACATTCATTTATACATAGTGAAAATATGAGTGACTGAACACTGCTTAAGAAACAATGAGATGGGGCCAGCCCCAATCCCAGCTACTAAGTGGACACCTGCCCCTCCCCACAGACATGATTATTTCCAAAGAATGGCATTGAAGCTGCAGCTCCAAGAGAGGGACAGATCTGATCAGAGCACGCGGGAGCAGATGAAGGGGGAGGAGGAGAAAGGGTAGCACATCCTGGCCCACTAGGCCTTAAGGACAATGTTCCCCATTAGAGCAGCCAGTCCACAGAGAGGACCACATGGCTGGCCCCACTATGGGACATGACACCCCTCACTGACCAATATCCCTACAGGGAACAACACCAGAGATACAGTGTGAGAATTGCACCCGATCTGATCCCACCACACCAAGGCAAAACACTAAAGGGGTGCAACAGATCAGCAAGGGAATGGAGCGGTGAGATCCCCATGGAATGCTGAAGGTGGACTTTGGGGCCAGAGCGTGGTGCCCTAATAGACTCTAACTGGAGAACACTCCTACCTAAAGGCCAACAAACAATCCTTGAACTAACTATAAGCTTTTCTTTCTTGTTGTGTTTTGATTAGATTTTTGTCATCGGTATGTTGTTGGTTTGCTGTATATTGTTGTTTGGTTTTGCTCGGTCTTGTTTTTGTGCATGTTATTATCTCCGCAGATCTGTCTGAATAAAATAGGCTAGATGAACAATCTGGAGGAGTAAGCAATGTGACTGATAGTTCCGGGGAGACATGGGAGAAGGGAAGGTGGGGGAAAAGGTAGTGGTGTTAACAAACCCAGGGACAAGGGAACAACTAATGACCCAAATCAGTGGTGAGGAGGGTGTGGGAGACATGGTCGGGCATGATCAAAGGTAATGTAACCAAGAGGAATTGCTGAAACCCTGGTGGGAACTGAGCATGATAGTGGGACAGGAGGAAAGTCAAGGGAAATAGAGGAAAGAGCTGGGAGGCAAAGGGCACGTATAGAGGTCTAGATAAAGACATGTGCATTTGCAAATATATTTATATATGAAGATGGGGAAATAGATCTAGGTGCACATATTTATATGTTTAGTATTAAGGAAGCAGAAGAACATTACGCCTCCACTCAAGTACTCCCTCAATGCAAGAATATTTTGTTCTATTAAATTGCCATTCTATGATGCTCACCTTCCTGACACAACCGCTAAAGACAAAGCGGGTGAATAAGCAAATGTGGTGAAGAAAGCTGATGGTGCCCGGCTATCAAAAGATATAGCTTGAAGGTAAACAAGTGGCCATCTAGCTCAGAAACAACAAAGCCCACATAGAAGAGGCACACCAGCCTGCATGATCACGAGGTGCCAAAGGGACCAGTTATGTGGCATCAAACAACAAAACATCATATCATTATTTGCTCATCTCCATGTTATGATCACTGAAGACAAATGGATGCATAAGCAAATGTGGCAAAGAAAGCTGATGGTGCCCAGCTATCAAAAGATGTAGTATCTGGGGTCTTAAAGTCTTGAAGGTAAACAAGCGGCCATCTAGCTCAGAAGCAACAAAGCCTGCATGGAAGAAGCACACCAGCCTGTGTGATCATGAGGTATGGAAGGGATCAGGTATCATCAGAGCAAAAAAATCTTACTATAGTGAATGAGGGAGGGAGTGCAGAGTGGAGGCCCAAAGCCCATTTGTAGGCCACTGGATATCCCCTTACAGAAGGGTTTTGGGGAGGAGATGAGCCATTCAGGGTGTGATGTAGCAACGATGAAAAATACAACTTTCTTCTAGTTCCTAAATGCTTCCTTCTCCCCTCCCCTCTATCATGATTCCAGTTCTACCTCACAAGTCTGACTAGACCATAGGATGTACACTGGTACAGATAGGAACTGGAAACACGGGGAATACAGGGCAGATGATCCGCTCAGGACCAGTGGTGTGAGTGGCGATACTGTGAGGGCAGAGGGATGGTGGGTTGGAAAGGAGGAACCGATTTCAGTGATCTACAAATGTGCTTTACACAATTGATGTATGTATGGATTGTGGTAAGAGTTGTATGAGCCCCCAATTAATCGATTTAAAAAATAAATAAAAAACCAATGTAGATTTGAAAAAAAAGAAAAGAAAACCATGAGAGTTATACACAAATCAAGAAATTGGATAGCGCTCATTGACTAAAGCAAAACTATGCTGCTGAGCTAAAACATGTCAAAAAATATAAAAATAGCACATATGTATTGATCTTACATTTCCAAACCCACAGTCATTAAAATTAACCCTTGCTTTAATGAGAGGACTACCTGTGTTCATTTATTTGCAGAGTTAATATTTTTAAATTAACAATTGTGATAAGTCATACAACTCATTCTCCTTGTTCATATAATTTGAGATCTAGAATATGTTTAGAAACAATTTGACAAAAAAATTTCAGAAAAAGCAATTTTAATAGAATACATTTTTGCTATGAAGCAGTTTTTATGAATATTGTTTTTTTTATTATAATAGGTAGACTGTCTTTGAAAAATACATAACAGTGAATAGGGTTCATTCTTAATTCAATAACTATTGGTTTTTATTTCCCTCCAGTGTTTTTCCTCTCTAACTTTCTATTGTGTTTTAAAAAAATACTAATCAAAACATATGCTTCCATGCCTAGAAAATCTCTGACATGTGTACAGAAAAAGAAATTCGCTTCTAAGAAAATCTATTTAATACATTCCAAACGAATCACCAATCCAGCAGTAAAATTACATTTCAGCCATGATCAAACAAATGTAGTATACTCAATTAGGTGTTAAAACAGCTAAATACAATTGTCCAAACACATAATTGAATTGAGGAAATAGTCATCATGCTTACAGCAAAGACAGTAACTCTTTGACGGTTGTGTGTTCACAGTACCGTCACAGATACACAGTAAACTATACCAATTTTAAAAATATATGTCTGCTGTTATAGTAGTTTCAATTATTTTTACCCCTTTATTAATTAAGGGTACATTTAACTAAATTATATAATTATTGCAAGAGCCACAAGTGCCCATAGGCACTTAACAATATTATATATTTTTGTTTTCCAATCTCTAATCATACTTTAAAAATGTTGAATAACATATATTTCCATGTGATTAATTATATAACTCCATTATACTGGTTGTTATTACTTTATCTCTGAATTGTGATAAGTCATACGGAGAATATACATATAAGGAAACAAATCATTTAGTTAGCCAGACAACAGCACACCTTAACTACTTACTTGTCACAATTAGGGTTTAACGTTTATAATATTTATTCAGCCCTCTATCTGCTGGCATTGGATATTTATTTTCCAGAAGATTGTTGACACTCTATCTCAAAAGAGATTATTAACAAGCTTTTAAGTTAAATGAATTCATAGTATGAAACCACACTACTCATTATTGAAGATTTCCATCATCATTAGCATCATCATTATCAGTCTTCATCTGAGTGAGCTGTTGTCCTTTATTTATTACTAGATGGTGTTTCGGAAACAGAGACGCCGGGCTCCTAACATAGCTCCTGGCATGCAGTAGCATTTTAAGGTGTGTATGGAACTGATGTCATAAACATAGCCTATACAAATAGATGCATGAATTTTTTGTGTAACAATTATTTTATGATTAGCTTGTGGAATAACAAATTCTGTGTTAAAAATCCTACAGTCTCATATATATGTTACGTGGGTATATGATAACAGAATTCAGGATATTTTTTTAAATCAAAAGATGCTTAAAATAATATTATACTTCAATTTCAATGTTGATAAAATAAAAGGCAATATTAATCTATTTGTCAAAGTTATAAGAAAAGTAGAAATTATTTTTCAGTGAAGTAAAATATCAGAGTTGGATTCTTCCATTATTAAATTGTGTTCAGAGTTTCTGACTCCGTACATGGCTTGGTGAAGCCGCCGCAACAGCGGGATCAATCCTAAGTACCATTGTGAGGCTGCTGCGGGACAGGGCCATATTCTGTGCTGCTGGACCAAGGCTTTCTGGAAGTTGGAGCTCACTCTCGGACACCTCAACAAAAACAAGGAGACGATTGAGAAAACGGTTTATTAAACCCTTCATAGAAAAGAAACACCAGGAGAAATAAAATTGTTAAAAATGTTAAATAGAAGCAGTAGGCAAATGAAATTAAAACCTCTCTCTGATCATTCTACACATATATTGAAAGTCGGGGAAAATAGGAAAGGACAGAAACTCCAGGATGGGTCCCCTTCCAATGGTTTTGCACTTACTACTCATTCAAGTGGCAACATGGATTGTAAAGCCAGGTGTAAATAAAATTATATCCATTTGGAGAAAACTGTATTTGAGAAAATTCAGGTATAGAGATAATAATTTGCTAAATGGCAGTAGGTTAGATAAGAAATAGGGAAAGATTTCCTGGAACCAACGATAGGCATTTAGTTCCAGGTTATTTTTTCTAACTACTGAATTCTGCTTTAACGTGGTAGAAATGAGTAATCATCTTTGTCTCTAAATGTTTCTGCTTAATTATTGAATTAAGGGTCTAGATGTTCACAAAAGATGTTCCTAACTTGAAAAGGTGTTGGCCTTTGTTTGCCAAGCCTTTCAAAGAAGTGAAGCCCAGGGCATTTGCTCCTTTGTGTAGCTTGCTGTGCAAATCACGATCCCACTGCTTCAAATGTTCTGAAGAGTCTTGCTACATAACCATAGATGCTTGTATTGAACAAAAGAGCAAACTGTGGAGCGATGGCTTCTGACATCTCCTTTCACATCCCTACACTTGGGAGACAAGGGCTGGAGCCCAGAAGTTCCCTGGAGAATATAGTGCTCTTCCATTCACAGCCCATCAAGATGGTAGTTCTTGAATCCTTTAGGGATTCAACTACACTTCCTTTGAAATGTTCTTTGATTTACGGTAACTAAAAGAGGTCTAAAAAGGCAGGAGGGAAACTCTGCAGAATGAAAAGGTTAGATTCCCAGTAATGGTACATAGTACCAGAGCATTTGTTACCCTCTGAGAATGAGCAAGGGTGTGGTGGTGGGGAAAGCCAATCTCAGTGCAACTTTTCGGACGTTTTAGTAAGCAATGAAATCTTCAATTTTCTTAAAATTTCTTCATAATAAACCCTCATGATTGTCCAGTGTCCTTTGAGAACATCTATCAAGACCACCCCTTTGGAATTCTTAGAAATAATCACTATGATTTTTTTAACTGACCTCTCTGCCTTGATTTTGGCTGGCCCAGTACAGATCTCCACCGTAACTCCTGTTACTATTGGATCTAATTAAAAAGCAGCTTAATGAAGGTAGGACTAGTTTATTACTGAGATGCATGTCTGCCATCCACAACTGCTCTCAGACATACTGAAGGATATTTTGTTTGGAATACACCTGAGCATGTATGACCTGGTCACAATATTTTAAACTAAATTCTGTTATTATTTTAATCTAAATTTGTAATCATTTTATTTATTTATTTAATAAATCATTTTATTGGGGCTCATACAACTCTTCAATCCATACATATATCAACTGAGTAGAGCACCCTTATACATTCGTTGCCCTCATCATTCTCAAACTTCGCCCTCCACTCAGGTTCCCGGAATCAGCTCATTTTCCTTTTTTCCCTCCCCCTCCCTTCCCGTTGCCCCCCCATGAACCCCTAATAATTTATAAATTATTATTTTATCTTATCTTATACTGCCTGGCATCTCCCTTCACTATTTTCCTGTTGCCCATCCCCCAGAGAGGAGGTTATATGTAGATCCCTGAGATCGGTTCCCCCTTTCTAGCCCCCCTTCCCAACCAGTGTCACCAATCCCACCACTGGTGTTGAGGGGTTCGTCCGTCCTAGATTCCCTGTGTTTCCAGATCCCTACTGCACTGCTGTACATCCTCTGGTATAACCAGGTCCGCAAGGTAGAATTGGGGTCATGATAATTTGGAGGGGAGGAAGCGTTCAAGAACTAGAGGAAGGTTTTGAGTTTCATTGTTGCTACACTGAACCCTGAGTGACTCATCTCCTCCCCACTACCCCTCTGCAAGGGATGTCCAGTTGTCTACAGATGGGCATTGGGTCGCTATCATGCACTCTCCTCATTCACAATGATATGATTTTTTCCCCTGCCTTTGTTGCTTGAAACCTGGTCCCCTCGGCCCTTCATGATCACACATGTTGGTGTGCTGCTTCCATGTGGGCTTTGTTGCTTCTGAGCTAGATGGTCGCTTGTTTACTTTCAAGCCTTTAAGTCCTCAGACGCTAAATCTCTCAATAGCCAGGCACCATCAGCCTTCTTCACCACACTTACTTATGCACACATTTGTCTTCAGTGTTTACGTGGGGAAGGTGTTTTATTGACATATAATTCATGTACCATAAAATTAAAGTGTTTGAATGTATTAAAGAGAATTATGCAATCATCACCCCAATACATTTTAAAACATTCATTATCTTCATTTTATTACTCATTGTTACTAGCTCCCCATTTTCCTCCAACCTTCACTGTAGTAACCTTAAGAAACAATTATTGTAGGTAAAATTTCTATATATTTATCTGTCCTAGACTGCATATGTAGAAACAACAACAGCAAAAACAAAATAAAACACAGGATGACCTCAATCCAAAAGAAAACTAATAAAAACTAGAACAAATAAAAAATAGGTCAAAATATATATTTTAAATGGTTATATTTTGATGTGAGGGGGTAGTACATTTGGAGTTCAATCCACCAGGTCAGACTATTAATTAGGTTTTCTAATTAGTGGTTCTGAAAGTATTACATAACAGTGTGTAACAAAAAAGGCCTGATTTGTGCCAGACAAGGGACTAGTTTTGCCACCACAAAAATGCATCTGCTCACACAGCCATCTCACAGCATCCCTCTCTTGCCCCATGTACCTTACTCACCTGGACCTTGCTTCATATAACTTCTTTTTGTTTTCGGGAATGTAAGAGGACAGAAATACGATGATGTAAAAGAGGTGAAAAAAAGGAAAATGAGAGAGGTGCTATCAGCCATCCAAACATAATTTTGAAAAGTATTTCCAAGAATGGAATTGCAGATTTGGCATCTGTATTAAGTGTAGTGACAGTACTTTGAAGGTGATAAGGTTGTTTTGTAAAATCATTCAAATACATAGCATTGAAAAAAAACCCGGTTATTTTTGGTTACCCCCTCATAGATATATATTATATTATTATGGTAATAATAATATATCATTATATCTATATTTAGAAAGCATTCTGGACTTTCTTGGGCAGAATTAAACTGCTCCATGGTGTAAGTCTTTATGGGAACAACAGCTTCACCATTCTCCTACAGAGTAGCTGGTGGTTTGAACTGCTGATTTTGCAGTTAACAGCACAAAGCTTAACCCAGAACCTTTGGAAACATGTAGTTGTGACAGTTGTACACCTGATGAACATAAGTAAGTCTGTAAATTATATATGTCAACCCTACTCTGTGATTTATATATGTACAAACATTGAAATGGCAAATGATTTGTTATTGCCATTTAAAATGTAACACATACATGTTTGGGACACATCTGATTGTACATACTTGTGAACCCATTATTATACCATAAGTGATTTTTTAAGGGAAAGGTCTCCATTTGCTGATTATTTCCTGATAATCATTTTTAAAACTGGAAACATCTACAGTGAACGAGGAGTAAAGTTCTAGAGCATAATCCAATCCATCCAGTATCTGCTACTCAGCCTCCTCCTTGCTACAGTCCCCGACCTGAGACCCAAGGAAACATAAAAGGAAATTTTCACTCCCTGTACTGGACAAGGCGTGCCACAGCTGTGTTGTTTCTCCTCTGAGTAGCGGGGTGCAATAGACCCAGGAATCTCAGGAACATCTGGGTCTGCACGGAATCACTGACAGTCTTGGCACAGAGCCTGCGCATCAAGTGTCCAGATCCAACTCTCTGTGCTTCTCCCAACTCATGCACTACACCCTACCCCTGATAATTGACTTCTGCAACATTGTTGTTCATTACAAGTGTTCATTATACATCCCTTTTATCAACAGCATAAATAGCAGTGGGCCTCACTCAATGGAATTTACAAGAATAAAATCCATTACATTTATGGAAATATAGACTATACAAATTAACTGTCCCTCAGACCATGACCCAGGGCTGGCTGCACAACAGATCATCAATTGTTATTATGAAAGATCTAATTGACACTGAGGAAACTTAACACAAGTCCATGCGAGCTACTATATGACCTTGAGTGCATTTCATCTGAATGCTGACAGCATCTCAAGAACATATCGGTGACATTAATGACTGATGACCTTACATTTCTGCATGACATCTAGGACAGCATACATAAAGGTTAGTGAGAGATCATTAAAAAGACAGAAGATAAAGAAAACACCAAAATGGATATTAGAAGAGGTTCTGAGCCTTGCTCTTAAATTTAAAGTAGCTGAAGTGAATAGGAGAAATGATAAAATAATGAGCTGAACAGAAGGTTTCAAAGTGCAGCCGGAGGAGACACAGTAGAGTATTGTGTTGCAGTGTGTGAAGATCCTGAGTTGGAAACCCAAGAAGAAAGAACATGCTCTGAAATGTCTCAGCTGAAAGAACTGAAGAACTGTTTCAAGCCTGGAGTTGCTACATTAATGAAGTCTATGGGCAAACTACTCAATGACACAGGAAGTGTCAAGAGAAGATGCAAGAAAGAAACAATGACTAATTAAAATTTAGTGAATTACCTCGAAGATAATTCTAAATTAGTTGCTACTGTATATCAACAGGGAACTGCCAGAAATGCAAGCTATATTCAAAAGAAAACTTGAAATAAAAAATATCATTGTTGATGACAGATGAGCTTTTACTGAAAGTATAGAATACCAGAAAAACATGTATGTATGTTTCATGGACGATACAATGGAAACAACTCTGTGGATCATAACAAAATACAGATAGCATTGGGAAGAATGGGAATTTCAGAACCCATAATTGGGCTCATTTGAACCAGTACACAGACCAAGAAACAGTTGTTCCAGCAGAACAGTGGAATACTGGATGGTTAAAAGTGAGCATAGTCATTTGTAGAGTTTGCATTCCTTTACTAGGCATATTTAATCAATCAGTATGTTGAGCAAATCAAGCAAGAAGCTGAACCCAGTAAGTATGTGGCCACAGGACTGGAAGAAGGCTTACAACCTGTGATATGCAGATGTAACAACCTTGCTTATCGAAAGCAAATAATTTGATGCACTTACTGAGAATCAAAAGCTCAGCCTTCAGAATGGATTACACCTCAATACAAATCAGCAAAAACCCCCAATACTGGGCTGATAATCAACATCATGACACATTTAGAAAATGTCACACTTGTCTAGGATTTTATTTTACTTGGGGTGTTAAGGTAAACTAAAGAAACAAATTGAAAACCACACATATGTGTATAAGAAAGAGCTTTATATACCAGAGCAAGTGAATGTTGAGAAAACATCCCAGCCCAGTCCAGATCAAGTTCTTAAATTCTATATTAGTCCATATGTGCAATATCAATGTATAAAGTCCTCTTTTGACTCACATGCATTGACGTTGAATGCAGGAAGATCACAGGCCATTGGATGGGAAGTCTTGTGGATCCAGTGGCGTTGTAAGCATCTCAGTGCTGTCAGGGGTCCCCACATGGCTTCTCCAACTCGGAACACTAAAGTAGCTCCATGTGTCTTGTCAGCTGCAATATCTCCCAGGGAGTAAGCAGAGAGAGTGTGTGTGTGTCTCTAACCTCTAAGGAGGAATACTGGAGTTCCCAGAAACCTCAGGGGAAGGCCTTGCCCACACAGAAGCCTCATTGGCTGTGACAAAATTGACAGGCTACACTCCACCCCTTCATTCTTCATCATCATATTAACACCAAATAATGTAACTACCACACTTGTTTTCATAATCAACATCCGTGTAAGCATTAGTCAAGGAATTACATGATGTATTGCTTTGAGCATATCTGCTGAAAAAAAAAACATTACAAAGCAATGATGTTGCTTTGAGCACTGAGGTTGCCAGATAAGTCATGGTATCTCTGATTGACACAGATGCATGTGAATACAAAACAGTGAATAAGGAACATGAAATAATGTACACCTTTGAATTATGGTGTTGACAATGATATTAAATACACGACGGACTGCCAGATGAACTAATAACTCTGTCTTAAAAGAATAACCAGAATTCTCCTTAGGAATAAGGATGGTGAGAATTGGTCCCACATACTTTGGACATGTTATCAGCAGGGACCAAACCTTACAAAAGGACACTGTGCTTGTTAAAGTAGAGGCTCAGTGGCAAAGAGGAACTCCCTCAGGGATGTAAACTGAGGCAGTTCTGCACAGAATGGGCTCAAAGATAGCAACCATTTTGAGGATCTCACAAAACTATTCACAATATAACTAAACTAGAAATGATAGCGGGAAGATATTTGAAAACCCCCAAATATGAAGAAATCAGATAATACACCTCAAAGTAAACTATGAATCCAAGAAAATGTTCAGTATAAAATCTGAACATAATTTTAATGGAATGAAAATAAAATACAACAAATCAAAAGTTGTGGAATATACTTAAATCAGTAATTAGGCAGAAATGTATGTATTCAATAATGTTTTTAGGGGAAAGAGGTCTGATTGTTAACATAAACTTTGATTTTTAGTGGGTACAATTTAAGGAGTAAATATGTGTGCTCTTTATTAAGAAAATATTTGTTTTTATTTTTATGACTGGCACTAAAAATATAATCAACATGAAAATTGTGACTAATTTAATTTCATAAAAATTAAAATGCCTGTTTTTTGAAAGACGAGTAACAGTAAGAAGATTTGGAGAAAGATTTAAAATAAATAACTGATAAAGGAATTATGCTTACAGTGTAGGTAAAACATTAAGATTTTAATTTTTTAAATGTTGCCAAGGATTTTGAACACATATTTCATCAAGGTAAGCAAGATGAGGAATGGTAAATAGATAATAAATCAGCCGGGAAGGAATGCTCAACTTCATTAGACATTAGTGAAATAGGAATTTTCAGATGACATACTTTGTATATATATATATATCTTTAAAACTAAAATGACATTACTCAGTCTAAAATGACATTACTTAGTATTGGCAAAGTTGTAGAGTAAATATAACTTTGATTTTGTTTTAATGAGAATGAAAATATTAATAGATAAAATACAAGGGATTCAAAAAGTTTGTGGGGGGAAAATCCATAGTCTTGTAATACAATTTTCCCATGAATTTTCATTTTTATATTTTATTAATATGTTATTCATTTGAATATATAATTACCTTGATGCTATAGTTAGGTACCCTTAGTGTTAGGGGAATTTAGAGTTACAGTGACCCCATGTGACAGTACAATGGCTCTATATTCTTTTGGGGGGCTACAATCTTTATGAGAAGGAGCCTGAGTGGTGTGGTGAAACACTGAACTATTCATTGAAAGATTAGAAGTTCAAATCCACCATCTGCTCTGTAGAAGAAAAATGAGGCTGTCTACATCTATAGAGGCTTCAAAATCCTATCAGACATTTCTAATCCATCCTATAGCATTACTAAGAGGTAAAAATTGGTTGAATGCTTCAGTGTTTTAAACTTCATGGAAGCAGGTCTTTCTCCCAAGGAGCCACTGGGTGGATTTGGATGGTCAAAGTTTTGCTTGCAGCCGAAGGCTTAATTGTTGTGCTACCAGTACTCCTTACAGAATGTACTCTAAGAAACTTTAATCATTCTATAAGATATGCATCCTCTACCACTTCCCCCACAAAAGCAAAATCTATCCACAAAAGCCTCTAGCGAATGCATACATAAGTGATGATGATACTATATGCTATGATTCTATTTCTGTATTCTTCCTTTGTTCTTTTAATGATTTAATACATTTCATTAATGTAACAATGTAATACATTTCATTAATGTAAATTAATTTATATTACTTATAAATTACATAAGAGAATATACTTCCTCAACATTTGAGAAATAACATTTTCTCCCTATTTTCTACAGCAATATATTTTAGTCAAATGGTTCACGTGTCTGTTGGCAGTGGAAGTCAGAAATATCTTGAAATGGTAGAAATAACAAAAAGTTCAATTCATGATAAATCAGCAACTTTTAAAAAATCTCACACACAGTTCCTAAGGCAGACTAATCCAATAGATCCATATCATTGAAGGAATGGCGCTATTTTATTTGATAAGGGATATTGTGCCCAGTGTTACTTGAAATAACAGGATGTTAGCAGTACATTTTCTTGTATCATAATTTATAATTCAACATTTGTGCATAATATCTTTAATATATAGGTTCCTAGGCTGGTGTTAATGTTAGAACTATTTTTATATTAATATACACATAAAAGGGGAATTGAGAGTACAATGCAATCTTTAGTTGTTAAGTTATAGAATTCACAGAACATTAGTTTAAGAAAAAATTTGGTTGTCTGCTTCAATCCATCTATTTCTCATGAGTCTGGGACAGTGTAGATATATGTTTCTTTTACAATTCATAGAATTATCATATATCAGTGATATGAAAAGCAAATATATGTATGTGTTTACTTAGCATAGGGCTATGATACATACACACATACAGAGTGTAGAGTAGGAGGGGGTGTCTCCCAAAACAGATTTTCTTTTCAAAGCTCTGTTTAATTTTTTTTTTACAAGATAACCTTATCACCTTCAAAGTACACTCTGTTACACTTAATACATTTGTCAAATCTGCTATTCCATTCTTGGGAACTCATCTATTTGGATGGCTGACAACACCACCCCATTTTTTTCTTCACCTCTTTTACATCATCAAATCACTGTCCTTTCATATCCCTCTGCATTCATGGAAACAAAAAAGAAGTTGCACAGAGAAAGGTCAGGTGAGTAAGGTGTGTGGTGCAAGAGAGGTTTGCTGGCTTTTGCTAAAAATTGGGCATAGTGATATGGGTACTTGAGCAGGTACACTGTCATGGTGGCAAAAGCAGTCCCCCATCTGTCACAGATCAGTCCTTTTTTGTCACCAATTATTGAACAATCTTTTCAGAATCTCTAAATAGAAAGCTTGATTAACAGTCTGGCCTGGTAGAATGAACTCCAAATGCGCTATGAGTAGACATTTTTGTCTGTTCAGGATATTGATAGATGTTGAAAATGAGGATTGTCATCAATTGACATTTCACCTTTTCTGAAATAAGAAAACCATTCATACATTTGAGTTTTTTCTCAAAGCACTATCCTTGTAAGCTGTATTCAACACACAATATTTTCTGCTGCATTTTTCGCAATCAGGAAACAAAATTTCACAGCGGCACACTGTTCTCTTAAATCGGCCATCACAAAAAATGAGGTTTGAGTGAAATTACTTTTATGAAAAAAATTCATTGTGACCAGAGAGAAACTTCCTTGTGATGCCATTGGGTGCACCAACTCAAAGTGAGTTGTGAATTGCTCACATAACGGGAAACAACGCACAGTATGAAAACTCCACCTAGTGGTGCTTTTTCCCTGTTCTGGAGAGTGTGCAACATATATGTACTTACTAACATCATAAAAGTTTTAGGTTATAAAAACTAATTTGAAGAATCTAATTTCATCTTGGCATGAATAATCTCCTGTGTAAGAGAGAAGTAAAGGTCATTTCTAAAGTCGCTAAAAAACGTGGTGGAGTGATGCTGAAGTGTTCAACCAGCGTTACTTTATGTTCCATAGTTGTTGCAAACATTAATTCCTGAAACAACGTCTTCAGGATTCTCTTACGTCAGAAACTAGATAGAATGTGTTCATATTTGTTCATAAAATATTTTTAATTATCTTACTTCCCTATGTTGATGTCTTTACTTTTATTTGGTATCATCGATTATGTTAACATGATCAATAAATCTAAATTCTAGTTGCATAAATAATAATGTAATTCCGTTGTTCTTATTAGTTGTCAGGGAGTTGATTCCTCTTATGAAAACACCAAGTTTCCTGAATTGACATTATTTTTGCCATTGACATTATTTTCAAGTAATCTTCATTTTAAGACAAATATTAATAAGACTTCCATTTTCTTTTCAGTTTTTTTTCACTCCTATTTTCTTTAAGCCCTTAAATGAAACACACTGCCACGGAGAAATTCCTACTTAAAGGGACCCTTTTTGGGGATCACCACGGAAGCAAGCAGCCTCAACTTTCTCCCAGTTGAGTAGCCAGTGGGTTTGAACTTATTAGTAGTTCAGTGTCTAGCCTAGAGTGCTTCCAAGACTCCTTATTAAAGTTCATGGTTGGGATCATCCATCCATTATGACGATTCATTAGAATTCTAAAAGCCAAATGTGAATTATGCACTTTAATAATGACAAAAATTGAATGTAACTAGAAATGGATGAAAGAGCACTTATGAGATTATGGTGGAAAATAAAGTATAATGGTCCACATTTCAGTTTAATATGCTACATTGTAAAACCACACTTTATTATTTCTTATGGTTTATTTAATATTATGCAGTGAATGATTGAAGAAATAACTTTCTATTTTATTAGTGAACACTTTGTGTAGATACTTTAGTTAAATTTAGGAGAGTACTAAAATGTCAATTTTGTTTACATTTCTTTGCCCGCTTTCTTGCGTTTGCTATTTATGAAATGGAGAGTAATCAAACTCAAGGAATATAAAATATGTACAATGATATTCCTCAGAATGGGCTTTTCTCACTGGAACAAAAATAAAATAACCTAGACAACTCTAAAAGAAGGAGGATTACAACAATTTCTATCCAAATGTGTGTGTAGCAAAGCAACAAAGTAACAACATGAAAACTTTCTCCCTGAAACGATGCTGTATTTGGAATGCAAATATATATTTTACTGAAACTTTGAAATGGAACAATAATTAACATACCCACTGCCATCAGATCAACTCTGGCTCAGCAGCCCTGTGGACAGAGTGGAAATGCCCCTTTGGTTTCCAAGCCTGCAAATCCTTATATGAGTAAACAGACTCTTCTCTCCCCAATGGAGAGGTTGGTAGGTTTAAAACACTGACTTTGTGCTTAGCCTCTCAATGTGAATAACTCACTATGCCACCAGAACTCATTTTCATACAAACAGATGATAAGTGGAGTGGATTTCTTGTTTTATTTTTCTTCACCAATACATGTAAAGGCGACTCCAGTGAGAACCCTGTATTAGCAAATAACTAAATGCCAGGAAATTTAGTTGTCATGTTTATATTAAAGTAGTTCTTAAATCAACTGATTTCAATAATATGTTCCATATACTAAAAACTATTTAGTAATAGATTTTATTAGACATGCTTTAATATAATAGCATGTCTAATAAAAATTACTTGTTGGGAGCCATCCCAGCCATGATGTCTAGCAAAACTCCAGCCTGGTGGAAGGAGCTTCTGCAGAGCAGAGCTTCCCAAGAGGGTCTCCAAGATCCCTCAAATATTTGCTGTTGCTAATTCCATTCTTGAGAATTTTGTGCATTTTCATGTTTACCGCACCTGGAGCAGATGCGAGGGCAGTCTTGAGAAGTACAAATGGAGCCAGATTTAAAGCTTGCTTCAATGTGACGGGCTTTCCTAAACTGTGGCATTGGAGAGGCTTAGACAGTGAGAACTCTTTTGGGAATTCTGAGAAGGATATGTGGGAATTGAATGAGGAAGAAACCCCAAAGTTGAAATCAGGGGAGAAAATGAAACCCACCCAAAAACCCTGGATTCCATTCAAATTAGGTAGTGGTGGCTCCTTTGGCCTCCCCGATATAGAGGACCTTATAAGACTGCCTCCCCCAACTGATGCCCCTTTACCTTGGACAGGGGCTTACATACAAGGACAGAGAATGGATAAAATTAATTAAAAAACTCATAAAAGGGGAAACATTAAGTCTTTGGCAAAGAATTAGACGGTTTGGTTCCCCATAGTGCCTCAGGAGTATAAAAAATAAAAGAGACATAGGTAGACAATGGAACAGTTACCATGGGAGAGTTTGTAAAGGAAAATATTTAACTCTGAGAAGCATTTAACTCTGCTTGTAGATATTAGGCTTTGAAGTAGCACCTGAGGTAGTTTCAGGATGTTAAGTTAGTCAACCAGGAAAGAAGCATTGTGAGCAAAAAATAGGGCAGTGAGTAGGATACGAGTCTAACAAAATTTTCTGAACACCTCAATCAAGAATAGTATGTGACATATAAGACAAACAGTACAGGGGGAAAGAACCAGAAAGAGGACAGAAAGTGATAGAAAGAAGACCTTATAATGGTCTTTTATCAGGTTTTAGTAGAAACAATAAGGGTGATTTTGGAGTTAATCATAAAGCATTGTTTTTATGGAGTGGTCTGAAAAACTTTATGGTATAAATCAAGCTGTTTGGAAGAACTCAGCAGAGATTGCTTACACCAGAACGTCTCTCATGTCTGTCTCATCTGTGTTCGCCGACTCCACACCTCCTTCAGGTAGCCAGTTCAACTCTCCCAGAGCTGGACTCCATCAATTACTGAATTAATAAACAAAACTATTAATAATAGTTTTATTAGACCAAAGAAACCTTTTTAAAGATACATTATTAAAGCTAAAAGATGGTGAATGAAATTCTTCAAAGTACCTAAAAGGAATTTACTTTTCATTGCCTCTTTTAATTTGATTATTTATAATGGCCACTCTCCTTTTGGGGGTAGATGTTTCCCACAACTGGCGATAGACAGGCGAAATTATCCTTTTAAAGTAAATGTAGTGAAGTGCTAGCTGCTATGATAAGTACACACACACACACACACACACACACACACACACACACCCTGATAAAGAACAAGCTACCAGGACTGGGGCAGATGCGTTTCACCATCTAGAGATAAGTATGGAGGACATTAGATTATGAGTGTGCCCACAAAAATATTGAAACTGTGACGGTATCTCTTATTGCAATCATGAAGAGAGTCATTATTGCAGGGAGAATACTGGTTCGGTGGCCTTTTGTGTATCCAAGTGCCATCCCTGAAATATCAGATGCCAAGCTTATGAAATTTGATCCTAAGTTCTGATGCTCCTATGAAATTCAAGTCTAATTTCTGGTTTTCTGTTCAAATGCTGTAAAATAGTAGAAAAATTGTGCCAAGAATTGCATGGGGGATGCAACATGAAGAAATAGTGTATGTGGATAGGGATAGGTAACAGGTCAGAGAGCATATAAAAGGATGTAACTTGATAGGTCACAATCTAAACAAACCTGCCAGAAACATATCTTATTCAAACTTTGAAACATGCCTCTAAAGTACTGTATATATTTTTAATGAAACTGGCGTTAAATAACTCCCCTGACTACCACCTGCAGTCGGTTTGTCACACTGGGAGTATCTTGCATGGAGCTAGACACAGAGACTGGAAACTCTGCCATGTGTATTTCAAGTACAAGCAAGGTCATCCATGATGGATAGCTTTGAATCAGAACTTTCAGACTAAGACACAATAAGAAGAAAGACCTGGCACTCTCCTGCCAAAACATCACCAGTGAGAGTCCTATAAAGCCTGACAAAGATGGCCCAGTGTAGTACCAGAGCATAGTCCTTAGGTGGGAAAGTACTCTTACATCCCCAACAGACTTCAGCATCCCAGTGATGGAGAACCTAGCACAGGCAAGGCACATTGCAGCCGGTTGTACTTGAAGTTGTCATGGGTTAGAGATGACTTGTTGGCAATTAGTGACAAAAACTTGCTTGATGTTTTCAATTAGCCCAATTGTTTTTTTGGGAGGAGTGTATTTGATGTTAAATATAATTCTCTGAATCATTTGTTTTGTCTTTTTTAACAGTTGGAGGTTAAAGATTCTATAAAATATATTGAGGATAAATTTATATACTGCATGTATGTTTGTCTGAAAGTCCCATACATTGAGCTACTCCAAATGCCTTGACAACCTTATCTTTATAGACCACTGAGTTGGAATTACAGAATCGATCATATTTCTGGGGAAAATTAAATTGTAAGGAAAAGAAAGATAAGAATGTCCGTGTGTTGTGAATTCATCAGAATTTCATTTCTTAAGTCTGAAATTTTATTCTCCTCATATGGTTGAGTTTTTTTAATTAAAAAACATTGCCTTCTTCCATGAACAGGACACACATTTCCAAGGTTGTGCAAGGAATGAAACCTTCAGCTGTCAACTGAAAGATTAGCTCAAGGAGCCTCTTTAAGGAAAAAAAAGGGGGGGGGTGGAGTAACAATCTTCTTCTTTAAAAGCAGCAACAGAACAGTGGGTGCAGGGAGATGTCAGATAGTGTAAGAAATGACAAAATAATTATAATTTATAAACTATCAAGGGTTTATGAGGGAGGGGACACGGGGAGGGAGGGTTAAAGGTGAGGTGCTAATACCAAGGGCTCCAGTAGAAAGAAAATGCTTTGAGAATGACGATGGCAACAAATGTACAAATGTGTTCGACACAATGGATGTATATATGGATTGTGATACGAGTTGTATGAGTCCCCAATAAAATGATTTAAAAAAAAAGAAATCAACAACTAAAAAGTCTGTGGAACCCAGAGTTAGACACAATGGATGTTGTTGGGCTCGTTTGTTTTTAAATCTTAAATGAACTAGCAAAGGTGTCTAATGATGGGGTGCCTTTTATGATCAATTATTAACTTAAAAGTTGGCATTGAACCCACCCTTTATTGTCACAGAAGAAGGCTGGCAACCTGTGTTGTCTCTGACGGCAGAGACAACGCGATGGCGCTCGATTCAACACATCGGTCATTGTGCATGGGAACCGATCCAAGGGAGCAGATTTGCTTTGAGTGTTTGCTTTGTATGTAGTGGCGTACAGTAAGATAAGAAAATGGACCTCAAAGTGACAAACAATGGTGACTGCTTTTCTCTGAGCAACTGGGTTCACTGTTAAGTAAAATGCAATGGCAATTTCAGAGAGGTAAATATTTCTCTTGATATATATTTGTTTTAATGCAAGAAATAGTTACTGAAAGAAATTTGTGCTATTTTGAGAAAATATTTGTAAACAAAGGGCATTGCTTGGAAGAAGTAGAATAGGTTTGATGCTGGCTGTTATTTGCATAATTAAAAACAAATTAGAGAATCTGAAAATAGGAATTGAGCAAAGAGAAAAAATTAAAATGCTGACAATAGATTAAAGAATCAGATATTCATGTGATACATTAACCAATTCAAAGATCTAAGATAGTTATATGGGTTTTATTTTCATAACACAAAAAGTCTTTTGTCTATGTACATATATTCATATACAGTTGCAAAATATATATGGAGAGTAAAATGAATATATTTGACTACCTCTCATATCTAAGGAATAAATTGAATTTTAGATTTTGTTTGAGTGAATAATGAATGTGGGTGAAGGGAATAATGATGATAAAGAGCATATTTTTAAGATATGGATGAAAATAATAGTCTGTTAATTAATTTTTCCATGACTAAATTAATCCTTCAAAACTTTAACACCTCTTATGAAAGCAAGGTAAATGAATACTATTTAATATAAATATCTCTCATTTTAATACCTGTGTCTGTATAGTGTTCTAGAAAAGGTTAATTTCTGAAGTTTCACATTTAAAATATTGAATCTATTTCACTGGCACTGAGATAAATGCACTTCAGAACCCTTGAAATAGACATCCGGAGCTACAGACTTGACTGCTCAGAGAGGCAGAGATGTATCATATTCTGCCAAGATTTACTTTTCATTGCATCATCGCTTTGATGGAGTATGTGTACAGGTAAAGTTTCTCTTAAAAGTAGGGATGCAAAACTCCACATAAGAAGTTCAGTTGAAGCTCAGTCAGTCTAGGATTTCTGTAGTATATTTGCCACCACAGATGATGACTGGTGTCTGGGTAAAACTGGAGGAATTGCTAAAATCATAAAAGTCTCTCTTGCACTTGGTCTCACGCTAAACTTCAGCCACCCTGATGGAGGTTTGTACAGTTCTAAGTTCTCAAATGAAGTCATATAGTTCATTAAAATCTATAGTAGCTTCCTTTAGAGGAAATCCATAATTGGGAATATATTAAGTATTTTTAATGAGGAATTACAAAGAGAAAGGAGGTCCTTTAAATCTGACAATATCACAAGTTAGGATTTTTGTTCATCTTTTTAGAGTATTTTAGGCCAATTTAATTTCTGAGATCATCTGGAAGGTTGATTAACTCTATTTTTTTATATAGCTAGAAAAATTTATATCTTGGGAATGCCTCTTTTGGTGGTAATGTTCTTTTGCTAAGAAAGCATGCCTGTGTATTAAAATTAGTAGACCAATCTTATATAAATGTCCATGAAGCCCTCGAATGAGTTTACTGTTGGCAATATGCCTGGATGTGTGTCTCTGCTGAGCTAAGACTATTTTCAGAAAACATGAGGTATGGGCTAAAAAGGAAGAGCTGATGAAACCATAAAGTAAGATCAGGGTTACTGGATGCCTCCCCAGAGCTTTGGTGCAGGTCTCAACAGTTTTTCTTGCAGCGAAACTAACTGTGCTCTGTCGTGTCTGTACCGTGTCAGGAATGCACGGTGCTTCCTTTTCCGAACTCGTCCATTTGTAGTTACTTCACCCTATTTCTATATTATAGATTAAAGCTCAGTCCTGTACTAGGAGGCATGTGATAGAAATAACACAACTTAGCCTTCAATAAAATAGGACACAAGTAAATTGGGAGTATTTCTTTTTTAATGTCTCAGCAATACTGTTTTCTCTAAGACACATTGGATTTGCAAATAAACCAAGAAATATTGCATAGAAGCAGTAGTAAAATATATATATATATATATATATATATATATATATATATATATATATATATATATATATTTAAAACCATGGATTACCCTAGTAGCAAGGACTTCAAAGTTTACTGTGCCTCTCTTTGGAGTCGCTAGGTGGCACAAATCATTCAGTGTGAGTCTATAACTCAAAGGATGACTGGTTTGAACCTATTCAGAAGGCCCTGTAAGAGAGACCAGATGTCCTGTTTCTAAAATTCACAGCATTGAAAATGATGAAACAAAATATGTATGGATGAGTGTAGGAAAACTACTGCTCCCTGTGAACATTCACCCACACTCCCAAACCAATCTCACGGCTATGAAGTTGATTTTGACTCATAGTGAACCTACATGACAGGACACTACTGCTCCTGTGGGTTTCTGGCATTGTAACTGTTTTGCCTTGTAATTCTTCATGGCTGTGTAGTATTCCATTCCATGAAAGTACCACTGTTTATCCAGTCATCATTTGATTTTTTTCATCTTTTTGCATTGTGAATAGTGTTGCATTGAACATGGAAATGGTCATATCTGTCGGTGTCATTGCTCTAATGACTCTTGGACAGACGAGGGACCTTCGAAAGGTCCTGGGAAGTTTAGTTATCCGTCAATCCCATTTGACCAAACTTTTCGAACACCTTTCATAAGCCTAGGAGTGGAATTGTTAAATAATATTAAAAACCTAACCCACTGCCATCATGTTGATTCTAATTCACACTGACTATATAAGACAGAGTAGAATTAATCCACTGGTCTGTCAAGGCTATTATCCTTCTTTTAATTATTTTTTTAAAACATTAAATAATTTTTGGCATATAATTCACATATATAATTTAGTAATTCAGTCATGTTAAGAAGAGGTGTTCAGGCATCACTACAATCAATCTCAGAACCTTTTCCATCTTTCTTGTATTGCTCTCCTAACCAACACCCACTGCCATGCCTCTAGGTGGTATATTACTAGCATTAATGTAGCCATAGATTTGCCAATCCTGGATTTCATATACAGAAAATCATGCAAACACAAACAGGAAGCAAGCAAACCAAGGATTCGGTTGCCTTCTGCCAGAAGTATTCAGAGGAAACCTTAATAATTCTACCTGCCTCCTTGAAGGTAATCCCCCAAGGGCTTATGAGGAAAGGAGAAAATAAAATTGAAAATATTTCCTTTGATAAAGCATTAAGAATTATTTAAGTGGACAACTATAGCTATCATCTATTTAACACGTTGTTCTTATTCTTATGAAGTCAGGTGAAAGTGTATGCAAATGTCTCATGTAAAGTAGGTTCATGTTTGTGTATATAATAATTTAGTTGTAAAACTACAATAACTTGATTTGCATTATACTTATGCAAACTGAATCCAAAGCTTGGTATGGAATAATCATTCAAACATTTTGAAATGTTAATGCTAGCAAAAAATAACTAAAGCATGTCATGATTTTCTAATGCTATTTAAATATAAGTGACAATAGTAAATACCATTAAATATAAGTGACAATATAAGTGACAATTTAAATATAAGTGACAATAGTAAATATGTATATAATTGTAAATGTTGTTTCAACCTGATTGGTCATTTAGGAAAGCAAAGGAGCCGGAAGTAGCCCCATTGGATTACACACAAAAAGATGATAGAACTTTGCTTCAATCACTGAGCACATATGCAATTTTGGGGGAAAGTAATCCCACTAGTACAGTTAATCTTGTCTGAGATACTCAAATTAAAAACATGCACATTATAAAAAACTGATTGTTTACAGTAAATCAAAGGAATTTTCATCCTTTTGTGTTGACAATATCAAATAGACACGCGTTCCTTTTCTAACAGGATAAGCATTATAAACTTAAGAGCCAGGCTAAGGTAGAAATGTTAAGGCATCACACAAAAAAAGAATTATACAATTACTTTTGCAATAGGGCAGGGATAATACATAAACTCATTCTTCTTAAACGTCAAAATTTCAGAGATTTGAAACGTGAATAATCTTCTGCTTTGCTTATCTATTCCTGTGGCCCTTAACCAAAGGACAGCACAGTCCCTCTGTAAGAATAGATTTATCTTTAGAAAGCCATTGATTTTCTTCTTAACAACCCCATGGGTTCAATACAGAAAGAAGGTACTTTTCTGATTAGTTAAATGAGCACTTTCAGTTCAGTTATAAAGTTTTTAGAATTTGATCCAAACTGTTACAAAAAAGCAATATACAGCTCTTCTGTAGTCATACAGAATATTGTTTTCTCCTCTATAGCCATTCAGGGTATTTTATAGCCAAATTACTCAATGATTGCCTGGGAAATCGTGAGGAGTAATCCTTGTCTGTCCTATAGGGTTGCTTGAGAACAGTGGGGAGTTGGGGAAATAGCAATAGGTTTGTTCATCATTCATCCAAAGCCCTGTTTGAGATAAACATATTTCTGGTGGCTTGGGGAGAGGGGAGCATACTTTACACAATAACAAGGACTATACAATACATGTCACTTTTTAAAAATTGACTCTTGTTCTCAGAATACACATATTGAAACACACAATGAGACTTCAAAAAGTGTGAAAAAATAGAACCAGAACACAATGGTATTTTCCATAAACTTTTTGAAGCCTATGTTTATTTGACTGTTCCCCAATTCAGTGGGTCAGAGAGGTTCATCCAAATCTATACTCATCTGCACTCTCAGCCAGTTTACATCATCTTTTAGCGAGAGAAGCAGTAGCATTGTTCTCATTTTGTATTTATAGCAGTCAACCTTAACCTCATGTATGCTGCTGCTTTGCCGAACATATATAGTTAGAGTTACATCAGCACACTTCATGCAGCATTTACAGACTCTTTTCAGTATAAAATGTAAACTATGTGCATTTTTTCCAGAGAGATTTTTGAAATGCAATGAGATATTCATGTACCCTATTATTTAAATAAGCCAGTCACAGAACTGATAAATTTGATAGTAAAGCTATAGAAGGAAATGAACTGATATGCTACATTTAATTTTTCGGTCAATTTAATAGGAACAGAATTGTGGGAGGAAGGAATGCCAGGACAGAAGGGTGAAAATTGAAAGTGTGCTTGGCCATTGCTGTTAAGTATCATGAAAGAGTTGACACTGATCTCTCCTCTTCACTCTTGGGCACATAGAAACTTTCAGAACACTGCCTCCAATTTGGCAATGTGCTGAATGAAGAGTGGTGGCCGCTATGTCTCAACACAGTCTACTCTGGTGTCGCCATTACCATGTGTTTGATAACTAAATGCAAATTGTGTGCATATTTGGTTAATAGTTAAAATGATGCTACCTAGAAAATGATTTGATTATTAAAAAATTATGGATGAAAGAATTATTTCAGTATTACCCAACTAATATATTTTTATATTAAGATGATATGATATTCTGAAGCTAATCGGCTAATTTGCACTATCTTTTAGTGAGAGAAGCAGTAGCATTGTTCTAATTTTGTTTTTAAAAAGTTATAGCAGTTAAACTTAACCTCAAATGTTCGGTTCATCAGAATGATTTAAGAGGTCTTAGAAACACATCTGTACCTTGTCTGTGCCTCTGTAACTCAGAGATTATGCTGAAAACAGGGGACGGTAAAAGGGAGCGGATGTCAAGGTGTTCAAAGAAGAAAGGAATGCTTTGAAACAGCGACTCACTTTTCCTACAACCTTATGAATGTTTTTGGACTAAAACCTCTTATATCTGGAGAGAGATGTAGGTCGCATGTGTTTTAGGGGGGATTCTCTGAAGAAGCCAAGCCTGTGATGCTTGTAAGGATATGTATGCATGGACATCTAACTCACTGCCCTGGAGTTGATGCTGATTCATAGTCACACTGTAGGGCAGGGGAGAACTCCCCCTGTAACTTTCTGAGACTGTGACTCTTTGCAGGCGGGAAAGCCTCATGTTTCTCCCTTGGAGGTCCTGGTAGTTTCAAACCGCCAATCTTGGGATTAGCAGCCCAACTCATGAATGTATGGATACCGAAAGAAATTTGTCTGAAGCAATAGCTCACACAATTGTAGAACTTCGTAAGTCCAGTCCAGTTCAAGTCTGTGGGTCAGTTATAAACTAGAGGGTTCTCCTGACTCCTGTAGTTGCAGCGCCTGACGAACAGGAAACAAGAAAATGAAACAGGAGGACTACAGACTACGGGGTGGTACATGCAGAGCTGAATGAATCTGACCCACCATTTGTTGATGACTCCTAGGGTCAGCAAGCAAAATGACAGGATGGCTACAAACCAGGGGATAGATCCAGATTCAGCAGAATTTAGCAAGCTTCTCCCAGTGTCACTCTATTCTAAGAGTGGGCTGCACTCCCAAGGGAGCCTCCCCAATCATATCCAAGACTGTGACTACATGAAGCAGACATTGCTCTATCCTATTCTTCCCTCAACTGCTTCAGTTCTGCCCACGCGGTCCCATAACGGAGTTGGCAACAATCTGTCAGGTCATAGCACAGGGAATCCTGGACCACACAAGTTGACATAAAACCTAACTAACACATGTTTGACCTTGGTCTTTCTAAATTGCAATGAACTTTATACTGTAAACTTAAAGTAAATTAGAAACATTTCTGACCCCTCTACCTAAATATTCCCCTAGCTAGAAAAAGACATAGCATGTAGTTGATGATATAAATTTATTTATTCATAATCACTCTAAACTTGAACATTTTCTTAAATTCCATCAGGTGAGAGTAAATCAATGGACAGGGATAACTCCATACAATTCAATAATCTTCACTCATTAAAAAATACTAAATTTCACAAATCCTAGTGATATTATTTACATAAGTTAATTTAAGGAGTTTGTTTTTAATACATATAATATCTATTTCATTTCCTTTTCATATATTAAATGTGACATAAATCTCATTTTATTTTATTAATTTTAATAAATCATTTTATCAGGGGCTCTTACAGCTCTTATAACAATCCTACAACAATTGTATTAAGCACATCTGTACATATGTTGCTGTCATCATTTCCCAAACATTTTCTTTCTACTTGAGTCCTTGGTATCAGCTCCCTCCTTTTTCCCTCCATTACCCTCCCACCCTCGTGAACCCTTGATAATGTATCAATTATTTTTATTTTCATACTTTACACCATCCACTGTCTCCGTTCCCCTATGTTTCTGTTGCTCATCCCCCTGGGGGTGGGGATTGTATGTCGATCATTGCAATGGGTTCTCCCTCTCTCCCCTTTCTGAACCTGTGCCACTTTGTCTAAAGTTGCAATCATTATGCAAACGTTCTATATTCACCTCTGTGGGAAAATGCGCAAAAGACTGAAGTCAGATGATTGACTAGATGTGTTTGTTGCCTGCTATGATTCTTCCCTGAGTTTCTACTTCTAAAGTGCTTTGGCTATTAGTCCATGACTTTTCAGCATTAGTAGGTAGACTTTCTTTCCTTCTAAAAAATACTTACATATATTGCCCTCACCCCTCCCTATTAACACCCAGACATTATATGCAAATATGCCAACATGGATTGAAAGCCCATGATATCGGGCCCATGGGCCCTTGCAGCATCCATAGTGAAACATGTACATAGTGAAACATGTACAATCACATTTCCCAGAAGTGACACCAACACAAAACTGAAGCCAGTTTTCTAGTGATGTCCTACTGTGACTGGATATGTACCTGTTTCCATCCATTGGCGCATTTCTGCCCTTCTATCCTCTTGCTTCCAGCCTTCGAATGCTCGTCCTTCTGATGAGTTTGCCATCGGGCTCCTGGTCAGGTTTCCAGGTACTGTCTTTAAGAAACTGTCTGAGCACCTGATGACAGATCCAAAGACAGGTTTTAGGGATCAGTAGGCTTAGCACCAGGGCAGCGACCTTGAAGTCTCTGAGCTTCGCACCGTGACTAGGCCAGGTTCTTTCACGACCATAACAAACTCTATCAGCCACACAGTCTTTTAACCAATTTATTCCAATGGGCCTTCACACATATCAATAAAAAGGTTAAGAAAAAACAGACAATACTTACCAGGATAAGGGAGGGAGAGAGAGAGAGAGAGAGAGGGAGGGAAAAAGAGAGAGGGAGGGAGGGAGAGAGGGAGGGAAGAAGAGCTCTGCTTTGTTACAAAAGTGAGAAGCTCTCTCCTCATGGCTCTTGGCTGGATTAAAAAAAATTGGGGGGTGGGGGGATGTATACATAAGTGTGATTATGGGTGTTCAGACCAATAAGGGTGCACCTCAAGTGTTGAGTCTGACAGCCTTGGATCCCAACCAGTTGTTGACTTCTTTATTCTGGGCGGCCTCTGTCCGCCCTTTATTGTTCATGGTTGCTCCCGTCTGTGTGTTCTCTTCGGAACCACTTAGTGTTTCGACCTGTCCGGGCTCACAGGAGTAGTAGCTCTGCATGCAAAGCACAGCACAATCCCACTCTTTCCCAGTATAGGGGTGTGTGTGTGTGCACGCGCGCGTGTGTGTGTCCCCCCTCCTCCCACCCTTTCTCACCCATATTGCATTGGGTGAAAGAGAAGACAGTGATCCACAAGAGGGAAAAAAGGGAATCAGCGGAGCAACAGGAGGGTGAGCTATTGGAGGGTATGAGAAGTCGTTTAAGCTGTTACAAAATCAATGATCTGGGATGTAAAAACTCCACCTAATACACAATTTAAAACTTGTTATAAAACTGAAAATGAAATGTACCACTTTTGTGCTTTGGACTATACCTTTAACATAAAAATGTATTGGTGTTCTTGAGGCAGGCCTAATAAATAACCCCTTTCTTTCCTAGCCACACATGAACACATTGAGAAATAAAGCAAAAGGTAAAGGCTGGTGCATCACCTGTGTAACAAATAGAGGCCAGGGTGGATGCTGCTGTGAACGGCTGTTAGATGCCATGTTGTATAGGAGACATTGATTAGTCAGGCACCAGTGTCCCAATGCGGCAGATCCAAATCAAGCTCACTAGCTTGATGAGCTAAGGGGGATACACTAGGCAAGCTTCCTACCCGGAGAAAATAAATGAATAGGTATGCACAATTATTTTTTTGCCACTTTCCAATCAGGTATCACACTGTGTTTTTCTGCCTTTCATGTAACTATTCCCAAATGTTATCACTTTCAGATGTTTCTAGGGACTCTGCTGGGCGTTCCCAACCTTATTCTCCTCCTGCCCTGAGATGGGTGTGGACTGCGTTCTGATGCAGTCCTAGAGAGGCCACACTGCCCTCAACCTGAGCACTTGCCTTTTATGTTTTCCAGTCCGCGTATTTTAACATATAAGACATGTACATGTTTAACATGTACATGTTTTAGAGGGAAAAGTGCATCTGGATTTGCATATCATAAAGTATGTCACTTTGTAGGGGATCTATAATGTCTTAATTCAGAGACAAAACTGAACTTTTCATCTGAAGAGTTGGGGAATCCAGAAATATAGACTCGCCAAGAGTAAAATTCTGTCGAGTCCACATGGAGTGTGTGTTCTGTTAGAGCACACAATTTAGAATCACGGGTCCTGTTCCTCTCAAGTAAGGCAGCGGCACAGGGCAGGGGGCGTATGATCTAGGATTCACTCCATTGTACATTCTTGAGCTGTTTTGGTTGGTGATGCCATTACTGCTTTTATTTTTGGAAGTTTTAATCAAAACCTTACAAGAGTTTGAAAATAAATTGTAGTACAGTAGTAAGCAAAACATGAAAAGATATTCCAGAAATAAAATTGGAACAACATAGCGACGAGCCAAATTTGAATATAAATTTCCTTCTGTTATAAGACTCCTGAGGAGAAATAGAAGTTAAAATATTAAATCCCTTTGAAAATAAAATTCACAGATCAAAGGTGTTAAAATTCATGATCATTTGCAATAAACTTTGAATATTAAAAGCCCCAAGTCTGCCATTGTAAATTAAATCAAATAACAGCTGATATGTCCCTGATTTCTTATCCGGTGTAGAGTTTTCGAGGGGGGGGGGAGAGTGTCTTTATTCCATGGAAGAGAGGCCATAGAGAGTGGTATTAACCTGGTTTGCTCTCTTCAGGGTCCTGGAGTACTTGTCTCAATCAACTTTGCTTTTTCTGAAATCTTTTTTAAAATCTAAAATCTTGAAAAAAACACACAATTTTATTATAGTAACTCAATACTTGTGACATTTATAAAAGAATGAAAAAATGTATCTCCAAAATAGTGAACTCGGGTAAAAATATTATTTTTGCAAAGTCCAGTTTTAAATTTTTCAGAAATCATTCACAGGAAAAAAAAAGAATGGCATCCATTTATTAAGAGTTCAGTTTTCAACTTACTCAGAATCGGAGTCTTGTAAACTAAAACAAGATAGGAAAATATTATTTAAAAAAACACTCCAAGAAGCATGTTAGTTTTGATCACTTGTATTAATGCTTTCTCTTCTGTTCCAGGAACCCTGGTGATGTAGTGCTTATGTATTGGGTGGCTAATCAAAAGGTCACAAGGTCATCAGTTTGAAATCATCAGCCACTCCAGTAAGGCTTTCTGCTCCTGAAAGAGTTACAGTCTCAGAAACCCAGAAGGGCAGGTCTAGCCTATCTATGAGTTCTAGCCGGTCACTATGAGTCAGAAGTCACTCGATGGCAGTGAGTTAGTTTTATTCATTCTGCCCATACTTATAAAAGTCTTAATGGGTTAACAGAACCAAAATGTATTATCAGACAGTCCTGTCCTGGTGGTCACAAGACTGAATGGATTTCCTTGAGGATACAATCAAGGCTTCCCCATGACCATGTTTCTTCTTTGGGTTCTAGAGAAGAAGGCGTTTCTTGTCTTCCTCCTCTGCGGGATGCTGGGCATGTTCCTGAGAGTGCTCTCACACCTGCGGAGGCGGCAATCCCATCAAGCACAGCCTGACTTCCTGCTCCCATGCTCCCATCTCCTCCTCTGTTATCTTCCTGCGTTCCTCTCAGATAGACCCCTGTGGTTGCTTTGAACACACTAAGATGATCTCTCTAACACAAGAACTTTAATGACAATTGCAAAGTCACTTTAGTCATGTAAAGTAACATACAAATGTCAGGGATTAGGTCTTATGGATCAAATTGGTAGTTTGCTTTAAAATTAATACTAGATGAGTCCCAAGAAGTTTAAGTTTGAAAATGCCCCAGATGATCAACCCTTCCAACCTGATTTCTGCTCCACTTTTATCCCTCTTCTCCCTTGAGTACGTTCTCTCACAGGCCTGGAGTCTGCAATTTGCTGTACTGTCCCACAGAAATTCACAAAACTGTGAAAAAATGTTTTAAGTGGTGGTAGGGAGAGTTCAGTCCCAAATCCGATGGTTAGTCAGAGTCAAGCCAAACGCCAGTTTTATAGCCAGAAGACAAAAATGTCCTAAAGACAGATATGTTCTTGCTGCCATTGAGGCTTGGTCAGAAAATAAAGGAATGGCTTTCCGTGTGATGTGCTGCATCTCAGAACTGCGCAGTCCATGCCAAGAAAACAGAAGATGGTGTCCTCCCTAGAATTAAAATGCAACCTTGGTGTATCGTATACTGCAAAGTCTATTACACTCTGAAGTCGAGTCTTGAAGTGGCTCCCAAGGCAACGAAGAGTGTGTGACTTTATTCACACCCTCAGCTAAGGAAAATTTTTAAAATTCTCCCTTGGAAAAGAATTCACACCCTCTACTAAAGTCAGATCTTAACCCTACCATAATCTTATCCATTAGTGGTGTCAGAGAGTCCACAATGCATCACATAAGGAAGGAGAGTCTGAAGAGCCATACTAATTGACTCCAATTCAGAAACTCAGACTGTGATTATCATCACATTTGGTAATAAAGTCTAGTCGTTATATCAGAACAGGGTGTGTATTCAGTCTAACGACTCCTGAGATATAAAAAGAGTGTCTCAGACACAGAGAGCGGTGAGCACAAATGAGAGCAAGATCAATGCCACATAGAAACACCAAGGTGCCTGGTTTACAGAAATGTAGACGCGATCTCCACCCCACACTCGCAGCAAATGGAGTCTGCCCTTAGAGCTCGTGTCCTTAATTCTGACTTCTACTCTCTTGAACTGTCAGAAAATATATTTTTGTTCTTTAAATCCACCCACTTGTGGTATTTCTGTCACAGTAGCACTGAGGAACTGAAAGGCTTTGATAGAGACATCGTTGGGGCGGCTTGTTCTGCCTACGATAATATACCACAGCTGGTGAAAAATATATTCCAATGTGATTAATGTCTCCTATCAGAGAATGTCCTTTGAGGCATTACTGTATTTCTTGAAAGTTCAAATTTTCCAATGGATAAAAAATAATTTCTTTTAGAAAAATTAATACTTTTCGCAAGGAAGTGGGGATTAAAGGTCTCCCTGATGTCTAATTATTTTTCCAAAATGCTCTACCATTCCATCATCCCAGATATCAGCCACTAAAACCTCACCTTCCTGCATTCCCTCACCTTGCAGGGTTCTTCAATTAGCTTCAGACCCTCACATGAAACTTTAAGGAACTGACTTAGGTTGTGTGAGTGTTATTAAATTCTAACCACTCCGATGTCCTTCTGGGAAATCCGGATCATTCAGTAGGCTGTCGAAGCGGGTGAAATCAGGCCAGATGAGAAGCTACAATTCAAGTGCTAAGAACCAGAGGTCAGACTGAAGCGAGAGCCAAAGTGAGAAACGTCTGAAAGTCAGCGTAGTGCCGCTTGCCTCTTTACATGCTCGGTCAAGAAGGGGAGGTCACCAAAAGAATGCCTTTGAGCTCTGCTGCTTGCCTTCTTCAGGCCAGACTCCCAAGGAAACAGAAAGCAGGCACTTGAGTCACACCCTCACATAGATGGAGACTCAAAAGACACCCCAGCAGTCTATTAATAGAACAGAGAATGCCCTCCAAAATGATATTATAACTACTCCTTGCCCTGCCACTGCCATCGAGTCGATTCTGACCCAGAGAATCTATAGGATCGATGGAAGTGATCCTGTGAGCTTCGGAGACGGTACATGTTCGTGAGAGTAGGAAGCCACACTGTTCTCCCGTGGGCCAGCTGGTAGTTTCCATCTGTCAAACACGTGCCGTTAGCTCCCCAGCCTCACACACTCGCAGTCTCTGGGAGTCGATGCCCACTCACGGTGATCCTAGAGGCTTGGGTGGAAGTACCCCTATGCGTTGCTGAAACGGTAGCTCTTTATGGTGGTAGAAAGCCTCATGCTTCTCCTTCAGAGCCGCCAGTGGTTTCAAACTGGGGGCCTTGTGGATTGCCGCTCAAGGCATAACCACGAAGCCACCAGGGCTCCCATTCAACTGCACTAGAAGCTGGGATTTAAAATACACCACAAAAGAGATTATGTGAAAATGTGGTTTACCCAATAAATGTATGTATGGATTGTGATGAGTTGTATGAAGCCCCAATAAAATGAGCCCCCCCAGATTTTTAAAAATTAAAAAATAAAAGAGATTTTGACTAGAGGGTCATGTTAAGTAACGGTTAAATACATCTATTGGAAGTACCACTGACTGCTAAAAGGACACACAAATCTGTCTTGGAAGAAGTAAGGCCAGAGCGCTCCTGAATAGCAAGCATGGCATGACTTCGTCTTTCCTACTTTGGACATGCTGTCAGGAGAGACCGCTTTCTGGAGAAGGACATCCTGCTTGGTAAGGTGGGGCAGTGACAGAGAGGAAGGCCCTCAGTGAGAGAGTAGGACATAGTAAGTGAATGCAACAATGAGCTTGTCCGGGTGGGATGACAGGGACTGCGCAGAGCTGTGCTGGGTTCCACTCTGCCGTGCACAGGGTCGCTGTGCCTCCCACCACCAGCAGAGCTCAGTGGAAATAGCTCTAGTTGCCAAGTCTTGTCAGAGGTGTTTTTCAAGTTCGCATTTTTTTATTCCAAATATTTTGATTCTCCTTATTCAGGAAACACATTATAACAAGAAGAAAAATATCAATGTTGTTATCAAATTCATTTAGATTTAAACTGAAGCCGTAACAGTAAATGAGCCTCTCTGTTAACTCCAGGGATAGGTGAGTCAAACAATACTGTATGTCTCAAATTTTTGTCTATATAATCGGTTAGGGAGTTTTAAATAAACCAATGCAAACACCTAGAATGGAAGTTAAAGCATAGCAAGAGATACTGCATTATAACAAACATTATTATTGGTTTAATTATCTTATCACAATTGGGAGGCTATACCTTAACAGCATTGCAGATAAATCTCTCTTCTACTGCTTGCTTCCTAGTCTACTCAGAATTCCCTACTCTTTATCCCTACTTCTTCTTAGTGAGTTTCCTCTATTCAGGCTGTCCTGAATCCCTTGGCTGTCCATGTATTCTGATGGTTTCTTTAGCCAAAGTAGTTATCTATGATTGTAAATGTTATCTCCGAAGACACACCTGGCTCTTTCCTCTGCTCACAAGCCTGCTTCCAGGCATACAACTTAGTCTCATTCAGATTCACTTAACATAAATAAATATACAGGCCAGGTCAGTAATGCTTCAAGACATAATAGAAAAACCTTCCAAACCTACTGTGACGAGATTGACATTCTGGCACACATGGAAAATTCTTAAAGGAGCCCACCTGCCTATGGGTGTGTGTGGCTGGAAAGGGCTTGGTGAAGAAGATTGTACAAAATCAGGGGGAGGTAAAAAAACCAACAAAGCAAAGAAACACACAGCTTCCATCTCCAAACACAGTGCTTCCATCTCCAAACACAGTGCTTCCCTCTCCACGGTTGCTTTGAAGAATCAAATAATAGGGCCAGCACTGTTCTGAAACATGCACTATCCTAAACACAGGAGCAATTGCCAGGCAAACCTGGAAGCGTTATTTAAAACCTCCTCCATTGAAAGAGTCACTTCGTTATGATAGTCTTTCTTCAAAATGACTTATACTTTCACAGTTCTACAAATTCTTCATAATACATTGCTCAAGGGTGACACTTCAAGTCTGAGCATTTCACAGTACTTCACATCTTTTCCTTCTCAGAGCACCACAGGGAACCATCAGCTTCATTCTCGTTTTATAGACAAAGATATTAAAGCAAATGGTGCCGAGCCCTGGTCAGACTCACTTGTCCTTGAGGGTAAAAATAGAATTTACAATTCCCCATTTTCAAGTCTGTCCACTAAAAGGCAGAATGTGATTCTTCAGAAATACACTGCTGTTGCTTATATTTTCTTACTGGATCTTGAAAGGAAAATGGCAAACCAAAGGAATGAACACCACTGAGAGACACTATGTGGTAGAACAATTGTAATCTGCGCACCGATTAATACAGATGTGGTAGCCTGGATGGCTTGCATGTAGTTCATCTTTACTTCTAATAAAATGGCCAATAAAATATTTAAATCTTCCCTTTGAAAAATCTTTATCATGGTTGATTCTGTGTCAGCATATATTTAAGCAACATTTTGATGGAAAACCAGAAACTTTAAATGACTCATTCTGAAGAAAGTCCTCAGATATAAGAGACTGAAGTGAAAGTTATGATGACGAACCAAAAACAGCTACGATATGAAAATCATGCAGTACCAGATTCTGCATGAAGTACATTCGCCCAAAAATCCTGCTGTGTATCACTCTATTTTAGGACAGTACTACTCTAGCGTTTTGGTCTCAGGATTCCTTTATATAGTTTGAGTGAGCTTTTCATCTATTACCCGAGAATGTATACAGCTAAGATATTTACAGCTAAGATATTTTAAATAGTATTTTAATTTTTCTTCAATTTTAAAATATTCCTTTAAAATACCAAGAATAAACCCACAATATTTTAATATAAATTACATATTTATGTGAAAAATAATTGTATTTTTTTAAAAACAGTGAGAAGAATGGTAATGTTTGTTTTTTAAAGATCTTTAATATGTGGTCCCAAAAAAAGAAATAGAAAAAAAGAATTCTGGATTTCAAGATTGGTTTAACATCTAAACTATAGCAGTCTATTGCTTTGTTTGAAGAATGTATGAAATACTAGAACACCCAGACAAGTATTTTAATATCCTTCTGAGTTCTTTGAACATATCTTCTTTGATATGATGCCAACTCAACATGTGGTTGCTAAGGTTTCGTTGTCATGTAATCTAAAAACACATCTCTGAACTTGTGCGCTCTCTTCCACTAACATGCATGTGGCTCATTCTTTAAATGAATGTGAATTTGCTCACTGAGTTACATAGATCAATCATATACAATATAAAACAATTAATTTATTATTATCATCACCAGTTGCATGAGACAGTCCCTTAAGTACTATGGAGGGTCTTAAAGGCTTGAAGATAAACAAGTGGCCATCTAGCTCAGAAGCAACAAAGCCCACATGGAAGAAGCACACCAGCCTGTGTGATCATGAAGGTTTCAAGGGATCAGGTATCAGGCATCATCAGAACAAAAAAATCTAACCATAGTGAATGAGCGGGGGAGTGTGGAGTGGAGACCCAAAGCCCATTTACAGAAGAGTCTTGGGGAGGAGACGGGACAGTCAGGGTGTGATGTAGCAATGATGAAAAATACAACTTTCCTCTAGTTCCTAAATGCTTCCCCACCCCTCCCACTGTCGTGATCCGAATCCTACCTTGCAAGTCTGACTAGACCAGAGGATGTACACTGGTACAGATGGGAACTGGAAACACAGGGAAGCCAGGGTGGATGATACCTTCGGGACCAGTGGTGAGAGTGGCGATACTGAGAGGGCATAGGGAGTGTGGGTTGGAAAGGGGGAACCTATTTCAAGGATCTACATGTAACCTCCTCCCCGGGGAACATACAGCAGTAAAGTGGGGGAAGGGTGAGTGACGTGGGACAGAGCAAGATATGACAAAATAATAATTTATAAATTATCAAGGGTTCATGAGAGAGGGGGGAGTGGGGAGGGAGGGGAAAATGAGGACCTAATGCCAGGGGCTTGGGTGGAGATCAAATGTTTTGAGAATGATGAGGGCAACAAATGTACAAATGTGCTTTACACAAGTTGATGTATGTATGGATTGTAATAGGAGTTGTATGGGTCCCTAATAAAATGATAAAAAAAATAAATTGGAATTCTATGAGGCTCAAAAAAAAGTACGATGGAGGAATCATGTTTATTGATAAAATACAAGTTTTGTACAATTCCAACTTTTCACATGCAAAATTGATATATATTTCATTATATGATTTGTGTAGTCATATCTATGACATCTATATCTATACCTGTATCTCTATATCTTTAAGACAGTACTTTTTTAAAGGGCTTTAAAGAGAGTCATGAGTCAGAGACAGAATTTTCAACTTCCACGCCATATCTCCCACTGCCACTGAGTTGACTGCAACGTGTAGTGATCCTATAAGACAAAGTAGAACTGCCTCTTTGAGCCTTGTCTTTCTTCCTCGATGGGGCTGGTATTTTCAAACTACTGACCTGGTGGCTAGCAGGCAACATGCCATCAGGTCTCCTCTTCATTGCAAATACCCAGGTTTCATTCTGACAATGCACATCATATACAGCCATCACCCATAGGTCAGTAGAGGCCAAGCAATGCCATTATGCTTAGTAGGCTAAAGTGAAACGTCGAGTCTTAAGGTAGCTAGTAAGAAAAACCTGAAAGTCTACAATATCAGAGCTTAAATTCTGCACCCCTGGTTTGAGGATGGAAGCCAAAAGCTCACGTGCAGAGTCCTCACATGGATTAAGGCTCTGTTTTGGGTTTTCTGACCATAGTGGAGGAATATGAAAAAGCCTTGCAGTCAGACAGAAAGCACATTGAGGTGATCAGGGAAGATGTAGTTAGGTTGCATTCCCTTAGGATTCGGTTTAAAGTTGTTTCAGTTTTTTTTGTTTTTGTGTTCCAAGTGTTTTTTTTTAAATAAATCATTTTATTGGGGCTCATACAACTCTTTATCACAATCCATACATACATCAATTGAGTAAAGCACCCTTATACATTCATTGCCCTCATCATTCTCAAAATTTGCCTTCCACTTGGGTTCCTGGAATCAGCTCATTTTCTGTTTCTGCCCTCCCCCTCCTTCCCCACTCCCCCCTCTCCAATGAACCCTTAATAGTTTATAAATTATTATTTTATCTTATCTTACACTGCCCGGCGTCTCCCCTCACCCACCTTCCCACTGCCGATCCCTCAGAGAGGAGGTTACACATAGATCCCTGAGATAGGTTCTCCCTTTCTACACCCCCTTCCCTCCCAGTGTCACCACTCTTACCGCGGGTCCTGAGGGGTTCGTCCATCCTAGATTCCCTGTGTTTCCAGATCCCTACTGCACAGCTGTGCATCCTCTGGTCTAACAAGTCCGTGAGGCAGAATTGGAATCATGATAATTGGGAGGGGAGGAAGCGTTCAAGAACTAGAGGAAGGTTGTGAGTTTCATGGTTGCTACACTGAACACTGAGTGACCCATATCCTCCCTGTTACCCCTCTGGAAGGGATGTCCAGCTGTTTGCAGATGGGCATTGGGTCCCCATCACGCACTCCCCTCATTCACAGTGATGTGATTCCCTCCCTCCCTCCCCCCGGCCTTTGTTGTTTGAAACCTGGTCCTCTCTGCCCTTCATGATTACACATGTTGGTGTGCTGCTTACATGTGGGCTTTGTTGCTTCTGGGCTAGATGACCGTTTGTTTAATGTCAAGCCTTTAAGTCCCCAGATGCTATATCTCTCAATAGCCGGGCACCATCAACCTTCTTCACCACACTTACTTTTGTGCACATTCGTCTTCAGCGTTTATGTGAGGAAGTGTGGTGAAGAAGGCTGATGGTGCCCAGCTATTGAGAGATCACCTTCCTCACATAAACGCTGAAGTTGGTTCGGTTTTAATATTTTCTGCTTACCTTGAGATTAAGGTTCTTCATCTGTTTGTTTTGTCATTGTTGTTGTTTATTTCTTATTTGTGTTTTAATGGCTTTTTGTATATGAATCCAAGATAGGTAAATCTATATGATAATTACAAGATTAATAATTACCTAGTGGTACTTCGTTGTACTTATGCAGAATTTGTACATGGATCTAGAGGCAAACAGAACAAGAGTATACTACATAGGTATAAATTAGGGGGAAAAATGTGTTAGTCAGAGAGGTATACTTTCATGATATTTACTCAATCTGTGTGCTGAGCAAATAAGAGAAACTGAATGATATGAAGAAGAATGCAGTGTCAGAATTGGAGGAAGTTTTGTTAACAACCTGCGTTATGCAGATGACACAACCTGGCTTGCTGAAAGTGAGAAGGACTTGAAGCACTTGTTAAGAAAGATGGAGTACTTCAGCCTTTGGTATGGATTAAGGCTCAGTATAAAGATCAAACTCTTCACAGTTGGATTAGTAGATAGCATCAGCATAAGTGGAGAAAAGATTGAGGTTGTCAAGGATTTTGTCTTGCTTGGATCCAAGCACAATCTATGCTCATAGAAGCAGAAGATGAGAGATCAAAAGGTGCATTGCATTGTGTAAGTCTACTGTGAAAGTCCTCTTTAGAAGATTGAGAAGCAAGGATGTTGCTTTGAGGACTAAGGGGTGCCCAACCTAAGCCATGGTATTTTCAATTTCCTCATACGCAAGTGGAAGTTAACCATTCAATCAGGAAGACCAAAGAAGAATTAATGAATTTAAATTCTGGTGCTGGCAAATAAAATTGAAAGTGCCATGGACTACTAAAAGAACAAACTGATTTGCCTCGATAGAAGTATAGCCAGATACTCCTTAAGAGCAAGGATGTTGAGATTTCGTCTTACCCACTGTGGCTTATTGCCAGGAGAGACAAGTCCCTGGAGAAGGAAATCATGCTTGGTGTTTGGGTTTTTAAGCCTATTCCTGGGGCTCTTTTGGGGACATCTGTAGAAAATTACATTGGATAGGCCACATTATCTTTACTTTCTTAGATTTTGTTGTTTCACTATATTTTTAGTGATTAACTTATACCAATTTAGTAACTTATCATAATAATTTAAAATATGAGAACATTTTAGATCCACAATTCATAAGATAAAATTAAAAAGTTAAGAAACTTTTGAAAAATAATTAAATACAAAAGGACTTCCAAGGGAAGCTGTTTATGACCCCATCATGGCTGGTTGGTCACACAATGAGCTGTCAATCACAAGCTCAGTGGTTCAAATCCACCAGTCACTCTACAGCTTTCAAAAGATTTAAATATTTAGAAACACAAAGGGGAAGTTCTTCTCTGTCCTACAGTGGCTCTATGAGTTAGATGACAGCGGCTTTTTCCTTTTGGTGTGGAATGTGTGTAATATATCCAGAGACTACTCATTAGATACTCTATAGCCAGTAAACAGTATGAGAAGAATGGAAATTTTAAAAGAGAATTGAAAGGGGTATATATGGAAGATGTGAGGTCAATTTAGTATGTTAAAATGTTAAACTTCATAGCATTTTTCTTTTAAAATATGTTTTTTAGAAATTGATTAAAATTTATTTGATATACAATTTTCAAATCAGGATGACATTTTGAATACAAAATAAAAAATGTTCCAAAATGAAGGAATGTCAGAAAACTTTTTTTACATGTTGTGATAATTTTATTTATTTGTTATTGGGAGCTCATACAGCTGTTATCACCATCCATCCATTATGGCATGTATGTTTGTACATTTGTTGCCATCATCATTTTCAAAATATTTTCTTTCTACTTGAGCCTTTAGTATCAGCTCCTCATTTTTCCCTCCCTCCCTCACCCTCCCTCCCTCTCTCACGAACCCTTGATAATTTGAAAATTGTTAATATGTTTTCATGTCTTACACTGACCGATGTCACCCTTCATCTACTTTTTTTTGGCCATCTCCCAGGGAGGGGGTTATATGTAAATTATTGTGATCAGTTCCCCCTTTCTCACCCCACCTTCCCCTATCCTCCTGGTATTACTACTCTCATTATTGGTTCTGAGGGGCTTATCTGTCCTGGATTACCTGTGTTTCCAGTTCTTATCTGCACCCATGTACATGCTCTGGTCTAGCTGGATTTGTAAGATAGAATTGGGATCATGATAGTGGGAGGGAGGAAGCATTAAAGAACTAGGGGAAAGTTGTATGTTTCATCAGTGCTTTACTGCACCCTGACTGCTCCTCTCTTCCTTGTGACCATTCTATAATGGGATGTCCAATTGTCTACAAATGGGCTTTGGATCTCCACTCTGAACTCCCCCTCATTCACATTGATATAATTTTTTTTCTGGGTCTTTGATGTCTGAAACCTGACCCCATTGATATCTCATGATCACACAGGCTGGTGTGCTTATTACATGTGAACATTGTTGCTTCTTAGCTAGATGGCCGATTGTTTATCTTCAAGCCTTTAGTACCTAAGATACTATATCTTGATAGCCGGGCCCCATCAGCTTTCTTCACCATATTTGCTATGCACCCATGTTGTCTTCAGCAATCATGTCAGGAAAGTGGGCATCATGGAATGCCAGGTTATTAGAACAAAGTGTTCTTTCATTGAGGGAGTACTTGAGTGGAGACCCAATGTCCATCTGCTTCCTTAATACTAAACCTATAAATATATGCACATACAGCTATTTCCCCTTCATCATATATAAATATATTTACATATGTACATGCCTGTATTTAGACCTTTATAAATGCCCATTTGCCTCTTAGTTCTTTCCTCTATTTCCTTTTGCTTTCCTCTTGTCCCATTGTCATGTTCAGCCTTCATTTGGGTTTCAGTAATTCCCCTCGGTTACATTGCCCTTGATGAAGCACTACCAGGCATCCTTAGCCCTCATCACCATGGACTTTAGATCACTTGTTATTCCCTTGTCCTTGGGTTTGTTAACACCACTTCCTTTCCCCACCAACTCCTCCTATGCCCACCCCACAGAATCATCGGTCCAATTGTTTTCTCCTTCAGATGGTTTATCCCGCCTATCTTACCTAGACAGACATGCAGAGATAATAATGAGCACAAAAACAAGCCAGAGCAAAACAAACAACAAAAGAAAACCAAACTGCCACAACAATAACAAAAACCAACGACAACAAAAAAGAAAAGCCTATAAATAGTTCCAGGCATCTTTGTTGAATGTTAGGAGTGCTTCCAGGTCGAGTCTGGTGGGCTGCCATTTTTCAAAAATATGTTGAAGATCTAAATTTTTCTTCTTCAAATATGCTGTAAACATTTCAAAACAGATTTTAATATATGGAAGTTGATGGATAATTCTAGTTAAATATTTCAGCGATGAGGTTGGTACAAGCTTCTTTATAAGAAAAATTATGACTTTTCTTTTAAGAGTTTCTGTGCCCAGGTGGAAAAGTTGTGCCATTTTATAACAAGACTGGAACATTTTAATTTAAGAAAAGAAGTTTGAACTCTAACAGACCCATTTTGGTTCAGAATATTTTAATCTCTATTTATTGTACCAAAATCATTATCTACCAGTCAAATACAACTCATAGCAACCCTTCAGGACAGAGTGTAGGCTATAAATCTGTATGCATCTTTCTGCTGCTGAGTCGATGGTGGCCTCTGCAGCTAGGCTTGTGATTAGCAGTCATATACTTAACCCTCTACCCCATCAGGTCTCTTAATTTACTGTACAGCAACTGTTATTTCTGGCCCCCTTGGAATAAAATAAATTGGAGCTGCCTGCTATTCAGTTTGCAATAAAAGTGAAGTGATACTTGGGGAAAATTCCACGTTTCTGTAATTGCACTGTTCAAACATATCTTTGGATTAAAGGATACTATGTGAAGCATAACATCACTTCAATATGTAGTATAACACAAACTTCTTTAAATAAAACCAGCATCCACTTCCTCTATCTTAGGCTAGTTTACACTCCATTAAAATGTTCCTAATTTTTTATGGGCAAACAGAGTGAAGAATGGTATACGGCATAAATTCTGTAATTCTAAAACTAGAGTTGTTAGGGGAATCTGGTGCCATTTTTGTATTCAGCAGGTCACATCCATCCTGAAGAAAGTGCTGCATTTTAGGCACCCAAAAGAATGTTGGCCAGTATTATCTATTTTTCATCACCAGTACTGCTATCAAAGGAGAGCCAGTGGCACGTGGTGGTGACGGGTTGAGTTGCTAACTTCAAGGGAGCAGTTTGAACCCCTTAGATGTGGCTTTTTACTCCCATAAAGAGTTACAGTCTCAGAAAGTCATAGAAGCACAGTTCTACACTGTCCTATAGGGTCACTGTGAGTTGGCATGGACACAATGACAGTGAATAAATAACCACTTCAATCCTCAAAATTATGATTGGTTAGACCCTGTAAGCAGAGTGCTAATATAGGCTTATGGAAAAAAAGTATTTCTAGAACTCTTGCTAGTATAAATTATTTGTTGAAGCACCTTCTTCTTTGCGATACCATTTTCATCATAAAATAAATGTATGCATACTAAAGCTAATTTCCTAATTCCAAGAATTGAAATGTAATTGTGTTATTTGACATATTTTAGGATTACAATATTTTGATGCTATATGCTGATATTTGTTATTCAGTAATTTCATATAATTTTCACATTTTTTCCTCCACTAAACTTTGTTATTTTTAATCAATAAAATAGCAAGTCTGTTTTGGGGAAAATCTATATAATACCTGGAATCAAATATATAACTGTCTTGAGAGTTAATTTTTACATAGTTTTGATGGTTCATATATCACGCACTTCCATAGTTTGATTTTATTAAAATATCATCACTTAGAATCAGTTCCAGAATATTTTCTTCCCTCTTAGATTCATGATTAGCTCCCCACTGCCATTCAACCCCTCCTCCTCACACCCCTGCCCTCAGTAAACCCTCATCCAGTCACTGTCTCTGTATCTGTAGCTTTGGTTATACTGGATTTCGTATACTGGAAAGCACACACACACAATAGAGGAACAACAATAGCAAAGGGATGCGGGGGGCAACAATGTTTTAAAAAGCTGTATTGAAAGCTAGAACAAGCAATGTTGGTCAAAAGGGAAATTAAATGATCAGCTATCATATTTTAGCCTAGTTACAGGTACCATGATCATGTTACAATAATATCTGTTTCATAACAAGGCTACTCGGATCCCCTAACTAAGGTCAGAGGGGATTCATCAGAGGATTAAGCCATATAGGGAGCCTGGCAATGGAGTTTGCATTCCCAGTGTCATTCTTTGCCTTCTGCAATCCATGTGTTCACAATTGAAGTTGCCATATCATTCCATCTTTTGGATTTGGAATTTATTATTATCATTCCTAAATCACACAGGCTGGTGCTTCTATCTTGTAGACTTAGATGATGCCTTATTTAGATGGCTGCTGTTTTTTAAGACAACCTTTTAGACCTCTGATGCTATTCTTTCAGATAGCTGGGCTCCGTCTTCTTTCTTTGCCACAAAGAAATATGCTTTAGCACCATATTTTCAGAGATCTCTTCATGAGAGTGAACATATGTCAGGGTCATGACATAAGAACTAACAGTTCCTAGATTGGGACTAGAATCAAGTTTATGGATGTCTCTGGCTCAATTTAGAGGGCTTACTCATTCTATGACAGAGAATATTACCAATCATCTCCTTGGGGTATAATGCAATTTTTAATTTTAAAGTATTAATTTTATTTTATTATTAACTTGGATAATTATTAATTTTAAAGTTTTTCCAACCAAAAGAATGGAACTATTTTATTATTTATATACTTTTATTATATTTAAATTTATATTTTTATACACCTAGTTACCAAGCTTAATAAATTTATTCCATAATAAAATAGTTTTTTTCTTATGAATATATATATAGATGAATTTTCAATTATTTAGATATCATTGTAAAAGTAGAGAAAAATTATTTGTGTTATTTTTCTTATGTATTATGTTTTTTATGTATTATGGTTTTATCAAACTCACTCATAAATTAATTATTTAAAATTTTACTTTTACTAAATTATATAGACTTTTTGTATATAAGTCATTTTATTGGGGGCTCTTATAGCTTTTATAACAATCCATACATCAATTGTATCAAGCACAGTTGTATATATATTGCCATAATCATTTTCAAAGCATTTTCTTTCTACGTGAGCCCTTGGTATCAGCTCCTCTTTTTTCCCTCCCTCCCCTCTCCTCCCACTCTGGTGGACCCTTGATAGTTATAAATTATTACTTTCATATCTTACAGCATCCACTGTCTCCCTTCACCCACATTTCTGTTGCTCATCTCCTTCCGGGGGTGTGGAGTGTGGCGGTGGTTATGTCAATCACTGTGATCGGTTACCCCTTTCTCCCCCTTCTCCTCCCATCCTCCTACTCTCATGGTATCACTATTCCCATTATTGTTCCTGAGGGGTTTATCTGTCCTGGATTCTGTGTGTCAAGAGCTCTTATCTGTACTCATGTACATGCTCTGGTATAGCCAAATATGTAAGGTAGAACTGTAAGGGGTCATAATAGTGGGGAGGGGAGGGAGCATTAAATAAATAGAGGAAAGTTGTGTGTTTCTTTGGTGCTACACTGCACCCTGGCTGGCTTATACCTTCCTGGCAACCCTTCTGTGAGGGGATGTCCAATTGTCTATAGATGGCCTTTTGGTCACCACTCCTCCCCTCCTCATTCACATAGGTATTATTGTTTATTTTTGGTTATCTTATGCCTGATACCTGATCCTGTTAATACCTCATGATCACACAGGCTGATTTGCTAATTCCATGTGGACTTTGATGCTTCCCAGCTAGATGTCCGCTTGTTTATCTTCAACAAGTCATTAAGACTGCAGCTGCTATATCTTTTAATAGCCAGGCACCATCAGCTTTCTTCATCACATTTGCATATGCACCCATTTTGTCTTCAGTGATGGTATCAGAAAGGTGAGCATCATAGAATGCCAGGTTATTAGAACAAACACTTCTTGTATTGAGGGAGGACTTGGGTAGAGATCCAATATTTGTCTGCTACCTTGATACTTAACATATAAATATATGTACATAGACCTATATCCCTATCATTATTTATTAATGTTTACATAGATCAGTGGTTCTCAATCTTCTTAATTCCGTGATCTTTTAATACAGTTCCTCATGTTGTGGTGACCCCCCAACCATAAAATTATTTTTGTTGCTACTTCATAACTGTTATTTTGCTACAGTTATGAATTGGGTGACCCCTGTGAAAGGGTCGTTCGACACTCAAAGGGGTCACGACCCACAGGTTGAGAACTGCTAGCATGGATACATACCTATATTTATACCTCTATAAATGTCTTTTGCCTCCTACTTCTTTCCTCCATTTCCTTTTATTTCCTGCGCTCCCACTAGCATGCTTGGCCTTCATTCAGCTCTCAGTACTTCCTCTAGCTATTTTGCCTTGATCAAACCCCACCAAGGGTTGTACAACCTCCTCGCTGTTGATTTCAGATCTCTTGTTATTCCCTTCTCCCTGAGTTTGTTGGCTCCCTCCTCCCTTTCCCAACCTCCCCCTCTTCCCTGTTCCCCCAGTACCCATTGGTCCCATTGTTTTCTCCTAGGGATTGTCTATCTTGCCTACCTTCTATGGATAGATATGGGGGGAAAAAGAGGGAGGGTGGGCAGCTATAAAAAACTCTGGGTCTGTCTGCTGATCCTTAAGAATATTGAATATTTTCTTATCAAGTCTGCTGTTTTTTATAGAACATATATAATGGTTATAAAGTATGTTCAAATTTGACTTAGACATTTTACTAAATGATTACTAAATTTTATCAGACTTCTCTGAGTCTGAAGACTAATTTTGGTATTCTTTGGGGATTTCATTGCTTGCTCCCCTTGCTGCCCTGTTGCACTCCTTTTGTGGTTTGCCCCGGTGTATGGGAGTCAGACCGGTTACAATTCCCACACTGTATCTCCAGTGCTGTCCTCTGTACCACTGTTGGTCAGTGAGGGGATGTCATATTTCATGGTGGGGCCAGCCCTGTGGTCCTCTCTGTGCCTTGGCTGCTCCGAGCAGAAGAGTCATCCTAGGGGCTTGGTGTGCCAGGATGCAGTCCACTCTCTCTCCATCTTTCCTGCTTAGATTGCTCTGCATGGTTTGGGCAGACCCGCCTCTCTCCATGAGCTGTATCTTCAGTGCTGTGCTCTGTGGTGCAATCTTTTGGGGAGGGAGTTGATGTAGCTGGGATTGGGGCAGGCCCCATAGACCGCCCTGTTCTTTTGCTGCTTCGTTGTAGGTGGTCCTCAAGGATTGGTGCACCAGGTTGAGGTCTGGTCCCTCTCTCCCTTTCCTGTGGAGACTAACAACACTCCTCTTGGGTGGTTTAATGCCTTCACTACCCATGTTCTCTTGTTTGTTTGTTTTTTCCCTACTTTTTAGTTGGCTGCCTTATGTTCTTTTATATTATTTATTCCATTGATCTTACATTAAGTTTCAATTCTTTAGAAATTCCAAAAATTATTGAAATATAATGGTGCTCCTTGGCTTATCTTATTTGTTCTATCAACAATAGTAATACTTAATATTTTACCTTTCAAAATTGTGTTCACTTGTTTTTATATAAAACATATTTAAAGTTTATAAAGTATGCTCAAATTTGACTTAGATATTTTACTAAATAATTACTAAATTCTATTCGGTTTCAATTGATGTAATTCTAATTTTTCTTGTTTCAAATATTAATATATTATTTCTGATGTTAAATAATTCTGTCATTCTTTTGTCCTTTCCTTCTTCTACATAGTTTTCTTTTGTCTTTTAATTCAAAACTACATCTTAAGCAATATTAACAATTTAACTGATGTTACCTACATAAAGGGGCTTCAGAAAGTTCATGGAAAAATAGCATTATTTCTTAATTTCATTTTACACAAATTTTTGAAGCCCCCTTGTATTTTCTGCAATGTGATAGCTAGCCATAAAAATAATCCATAGTGATAAAATTTGGAGTAAATCCATTTAAAAATAACCCCAAATTCCTTAATATTAGCATAGGAGAGTCTAGTCTATCATCTTCAAGACTTTAATTAAAGAGTCCAATACTTTCATTTTTCAGTAGTAGCAAATATACTCATGATTAAGCAATTTGGTTAACAATGTATTCTTCTACTTCTTGTCTACTGCATACAAGCTGTTATCAAAAATACGTGTTCAATGACATAAAATGTCTTGGAACATATTGTTTTATATTTATTCAGTGTGTTTTACTAATAGATATCCATTATCCACACACTTTTGCATTCATAACCAATATTCTGTCTACATTTAACTTTTAATTTTAATATGCCTTTGAAAAGATTCTTCCCTAAATTGTAGTTCATACAATAGCTGTCAGTTGTTTAAAAAAAATTACCACCAGAAAGTATAGCTTATAATCATATTTTAAAATATATTTGTTTCCAAAAGAAAATTTTAATTTATCTTTTTGAGTGGTATGCTACAGGATATGACACCTGAAAGGATATAGTAAGAGTGAATGTAAAGCTCCAAAACAGGAAAATTAACATCTTGCTTTAACAACAACAAAACTATGAAGTAAAGAGTCTGTTCTCTAAGGTTATTGCTTTGTATCATGAAATAATCATCTTCTGTAAATATGATAAAAAAGAGTACAAAAAATGAGATAATTTTTAGTAATACAGAATTTCAAAGACTTCTTGAAATGTCAGATTTAAATATTTGGGATAATGTACAGAATTTGTAAGTAGCTCTGAATTATGAGTAATAGAAAGAACACTTATAAATAAGCTTCCGAACACCCCTAAATATGAAAGTTGAATTGTGTACTTCTGGATTAACAATGAGAAGCTTCTTTTGAAAAGTAAATAAATAGTTTAAAAGAAAAGGAAGCAAACAAAATTCTAAAAATAATACGAAGATACAATACTAGGGTACTAAAGATATGGAAAAAGCTCTGCTGGGCATAGTACACATATACCCTGCCAGGTGAGCATGGAGCAACTTGCTCTGAGTTAGTGCACCCAGTGGTGTCACCTGGGAAGGTTGTTTGTGGTCACAGTGAATTTTTTCATGAAAGTAGATTTGCTCAAACCTCATTTTTTTCTGATGGCCAATTTAGGAGAACAGCCAGTATGAGGCTGTAAAATTTTGTTTCCTGCTCAGGAAAAATGCCTCAGAAACCATTGTAAAGTTGAACTCAGCTTACAAGGTCAGTGCTATGGGAAGAATTCAGGTGTATGAGTGTTTTTCTCATTTCAAAAGAGATGAAATGTCGATTAATGACAAGCCTCCTTCTCAACATCCATCAACTTCCCGAATGGACAACAATGTTGACTTGCAGTGCATTTGGAATTTGTTCCACCAAGGTAGACTGTTAATCAAGCTTTCTATTTAGAGGTTCTGAAAAGTTTGTGTAACAGTGTGTGACAAAAAGGACAGAAAGGATGTGGTCTCTAAGTGAAGAGAAACACACAATGACCCCTAAGATTGCCTCCTCATTTTAGGATGGGTATTCATAAAGTTCCTGGAGAATAAGATTACAAGATAGAATTTTTCCACAAAATTTTTCAAGTCTTCTTGTACATAGGAGCACTCATTAATAAGTCATCTAACACATCTAAATATGCAAATAGAAATGTGAACTCCCCTGTGCCTCGGCGTGTCACATACTGAGCGGCTAACTGAAAGGCCAGCCGTCAGAGCAGCAGCAGCAGCGACACAGGACAACCATGAAGCTTTCTGTTCCCACAGCAAAGTCCAGCCTGTAAAACCCGATGAGGCAGTTCTACTCTGCTTTGTAGGGTGACGATGAGTCAGCATGAGGTCCTAGTGGAGTAGTGGTCAGACATTGGGCTGCTAACTCCAAGGTCAACAGTTTGAAACCAGGTTACTTCCCCGGAGAAAGGGCTTTCTACTGCCCTAAATAGTTATAGTCTCAGAAACGCATAAGACAAGTTCTATACAGCCATGTTGACATCAACATTGATTCGATGGCAGTAATTTGGTTTTTCTGAGGGCAGTATGTTTGATTTGGTTGGTACTGCTGAAAGGCAGTTAATAGGACATAAGGGAAAACAAACTCAATTTGACAGAATAGCTAGAAGGGAGGGTAAAAAAAGAAACCAACATTCATAGAAGCCTAGTTGATTAGAATTTGTAGAGCAAAATGCTATATAGAACAATATGATACACACAGAGAATTCTGAAAATCTGCTTATATATGTATGTATGTATATATGTATATATGTATGTATTCTTGTCTGAATACTAAACTATCTATGTGTGAGACAATGTAATCCAAGGCCAGAAAAACAATAATGAGAAAGCACTAAGACAAAAATATTCAGACCATCTAGATTGATATGAATTGTTCGCTTTTGTGGTATATACTTTCTTTCCAGGTGCTAGATAGAAAGTGAACAAATGAACTCATTAGTTTGACTCTGATTCTTAGTGATGCTATGGGTATCAGACAATTGCTCCATTGAATTTCCAATGCTGTAATTGATTAACTTAATTTAATTATGAAACTATTTCAATGACCTAACAGATTGGGCTAGAAATGTTTAGGAAGCAGCATGCGCTCTGTGCCGTGGAGGGACGTGTGGGTTCACTACCCACCACTTAGTTTGAACCATCAACCTTTGCCTTTTGCTTTCTGTAAGTATGATGCTCTTGATATTATTGCACAGTTCACCAGGTCTTCCGTTATTAGTGTTAAATGAGTGAAATCTATTCCTGAGATGCTCTCCAAAGTGAGGAGGAATATGTTCTAGTTTGCATTTTGGCTCTTGTGAATTGTTTTCCGTTTCTTCAGCTCCAACCTCAACTTGTGGAAAGCAATTGATGGTATGTTCCACAGTCAGCCCCTGCTCTCATTTTGGTTGTTAGTAATGAGTTTCTCCATCATCCCTTTCCACAGTAGTGAACAATTTGATTTCTGTATATCTGGCAAGGTCTACATGTAGAGATGCCATTTATGTTGTTGAAAATAGTGTTTTCCATGAAGTCATTAATCTTGCAAATTTCTATGAAGTGATTTCCAGTTGTGTTTCTATTGCCAAGACATGGTTTCCGATAATTGTTTCTTCTTTGTTTCCAAATTTTGCATTCCAATTGCCAACAACTATCAGTGTTTCTTGATTGCATGATTAATTAATTTCAGATTGGAAAAAATAGGTGGAATTCAATTTCTGTATCACCCACTTTAGTACTTGATGTGTAAATTTGTCTATTATGTGTCTTAAATAGATTTCCTTGGCTGGATATAGGTATTATCTTATATAGACAGCATTGTGCTTCAAGATAGGTATTGAAAGGTTCTTTTTGAAAGTGAATATGTGCCACAAGTCTTCGTGAATTTGTTATTCCTGGTATAGTAAACCATATTATTGTCTGACTCAAAACAACTAATAATAGTCTATGTTCCATTTTATTTTTTATTGCCTTCAATTTTCCAAGAATCATAATTTAATTGGTAATGGATATTTTTAGCTGGTTCTTCTCATTTCGAATAATGTTCCTATAGTAAATTAAGGTCCTGAAAGCTTTTCTCCACCCACATATCAAAAAGAGTTGACTTTACTTCAAGAAAGTAGTTCCTTTTCTGTGGAATTTTGAGCACCTTCTGGCCTGAGGGCTCATATTTGGGCACAATATCTGACAATGTCTACTGCTACTCATAAGGTTTTTAAGGTATCAGGCACGATCCCACTGTTATACAGAAGGTTTCCGTGGCTAATCTCTCAGCTGTTGACAGCCTATTCCTTCTTGGTAGTTTGTTCTCAGTCCGGAAAATCCACTGAACCCTGTTTACCTTGTGTGACTCTGCTGGTATTTGATATGTTGGTGACATAGCTTTCAATGAGACAGCAACTTGAAAGCCACCAGTGTATGACAAACAGTTAATCAAGTAGTGGCTCTCACAGATATAAATACCCAATTCTTGATCCTACTGAACCCTTGGAAGAAAAGTTGTGGTGAGCTTGTCACTATAATCAAATGGATCTATTTCTATTATATGCTTACACTGCCTCATCCCATGAACATAGGACTCTCTGTACCATTCACTATATTATAATTGTAGAAAGGTGAGGGGGGAACCTATAAATTATGCCTTAATCTTGGCTGCATTGATTGTGTTCCCTCCAAAGTGATCTACTAAAAATAGTATAGAAATATCAAGAACTGAAAAGCATAACTTTACTTCCAGTTTAATATCTGTGCCTAATCATTTATTTCTGTAAAAATTATACCCCAGGACATCCTATGGAGCTGTTATACTCTATAGCACATGGGATCACCATTACTCTAAGGCAACGACGTTTTTGTTTTTTCTTTAATTAATTCATTCTTATTATATTTTTGACACAATGACTGTATGGTTTCTTGAGTAGGTAATATCTCGGTTCTGGGCTTTGCATGATGAAAGAATTCACACTGAAGCCTTGTTTTGTAATCCAAGTGGGTTTTCATGAAGGGCAGGATCAGTTTCAGGTTTTACAGTCTCAAAGGGGTTCACAACTGAGCACGAGCAACCTCATGGAACATAGTCCCCCTACCTGTGGAACTGGGGTGAGGGGTCAAAGTGCAGGGCAAGAGCGGCTGTGGCCAGAGCAGGCACAAGAGTAGGTATGGATCCCAAGCAGGCCCAAAGCAGGCAATGGGGTCATGTCCAGTCGGCACATGGGTGCCCCCACCCTCTGACCTGCTGCTGAGCAGGAGCAGGGTAGAGGAGAGCGGCCTTCCCACAGCCAGGATATTTCAAGCCTCTCCTGGGGAGGCGTGGTTGATGGTATTGGTTGACCCCATTGGCTGGATTAACCCCACCTGAGTGCTGTCATGGTCCTGGGCTTATTTTAGACCGCCCAGGTTTACCTCCCACCTGACTTGGGGGCTTCTATAGGAGCATGCTCAGTTTGAGGGTCTTCATAGTCATCTAATGGTTGCCTGATTTCCTTCCAACCTCCTCTAGGGGGCCTTTGTCAGCATGGGAGGGACAATCCCCCTGTCCCTAAATTTAGCTACCTAACATTTCCCCACTGAAGGAGTATGGACCCCAATCTTATCTTTTGGGGTACTAGGCAATGGTGTCTCTGGCTGCTTCCTACTGACAAAAGGGGCACAATGCGGGGCTTTGGTTCCACACTCCTCCTGCTCTGTTGGGAGGGGTTGTCCATTTAGGGGCCCACGATGGATGAGACGGGTGATGCAGGAGCTGGTGATCGTGGAGTTGGCACACTTGGCTCAGTGTTATCTATCGGTGGCCTGACGACTTCTACAAGAAACAAATGAGGTGAACAGTGAGGGGAGGCAGAGCAGAGCAGTGAGATAGCAGTGCCCTGGGAGGTGTGGGTCGCACTGGAAGAGCGGAAAAGGAAATGTGAGGACTGACAGGGATGGCTGCCAGCTTAAACCCAGGAATTGTGTGAAGGCATTTGCTAACTTAGACCATTGTGGGTCTGAGGCACGTTCTCTGTGGAGCACTTAGCAGTCTCCAGGTTTCAGGGAAGCCCCATCTTAAGACCTTCCAAGGGCTCACAGGAGGACTTGTCTGTTTGCTCTGTTTCTAAGGGGTCTGGTTGTGAAGGCTTCCATGGTTTCACCCATGAATCCAAGCACTGTGCCCTGGAACTTTAAAGACAGTGGGGGTAGAGAGAATTACTGCCCAAGGACCCTTGCAGACTGGTCTCCTGGCAGGTACAAGGGTAGTAGCCTTTCCTTCCCTTGGGCCTGGATAAGCCCATGCTGATGGAAGGCCTCCTGGCACTGGGTTACGGTTATGGCATATTGCTGCATGAAAGCTAACGCAGAGTCTACAGCTGGCTCTGTTACAAGGAAAGGTTGCCCATATAACTCTTCATAAGGCCTTAAGCACGTAGGTTGCTGTGGAACAATTCTGAGATGTAACAGAGCTATTGGCAGTGCATCCTTCCAGCTCATCTGAGTTTCTCATGTTAGTTTCCTGAGGATTAGCTTTAAGTGTTGGCTAATTCCCTCTACCTGCCCTGAGAACTGTGGCTTCCTGGCACAGTGGAGATTACAGGTTATTCCTAAGTGTTGGGAGACTGCCGCAGTGATTTGGAAGATGAAAGCAGGCCTCTTATCCCTCTGCAACAATTTGGGAAGCCCACATCAAGGAATTACTTCCTGAAGTAACCTTTTAAACACTTCATGAACCTTCTTACTGTGCGTGGGATATGCTTCAGTCCACATGGTAAAGGTGTCTATGAACACTAGAAGATACCTAAATCCTTGGACTGCTGGAACCTGGGTCAAATCTGCCGGCCAGTCTTCCCCAGAGTAGGAGGCCTTGTGCTTGGCAGGCTGAGCAAGGTGACTTCTAAGTGCCCCTTGCAGGTTTGGCAGGTGGGACAGTGAGAGGTTAGTGACCTAATAGTCCAGGTTAAGTTGTCCCCACAGAACTATTGAGTGAGCAGGGTCAGGGAGGGTATACAGCTATGATAAGTGGCATTGTGGAAGGCTTTACAAATTTCCACTGTCGCCTTTGTGGCAATAGGCATTTGCTGTTTTTCTCCCACCATCCATCAGGCTGGAGGCAGAATTCCTGAGTTTTAGCCAATTCCATTTCTTCCAGAGAGTAATCTGGAAGAGGAAGCTGGTTTTGGGAAATGAAGGCATTTATGGAGGCTAGGGGATTTGTACCCAGGACTGCCTATCTGACTGCCCTGTCAAATGTTCGGTTGCCCCAGCTCACTTCTGAGTCCCCCTTCTGGTGCCCTTGGCAGTGTACTACTGCCACTGCAGCAGGTTTGGACAACTTCTAAGAGTGCCCTGATTTGGTCCCCTTACTTAATGAGCTTCCCTGAGCTGTTAGATATGCTTTTTCCTGCCATATTGAAGAGTGTGTGTGTAGAAATAAAAACCCATACTTAGAATCATATACAGCTTTAATTTCTTTCCCTCTGCTACCTCGAGGCCTTGTGACAAAGCTAAGTTCATCCAGCGGGGCTGAAGTTCCCAGGGGCAGGGAAAGGATTCAATGACTTTGTCTATGGAAACAGTGGCATAATTGGCCCTTCACACTCCATCAACCACAATGTTTCTACCGTCAGAGAACCAGATACAGTCTGCTACAGCAAGTGGTGGGTCTTTACGGTCTGGCCAAGGCAGGTTATGAGTAGATAGTAGTTTAAAGCAGGAATGGAGGGGTTCAGAGTCCTACCCAGGGTCCGGGAGTAAGGAAGCTGGATTGAAGGTGCTACAGGTTTGGACAGTGACATCTGAGTTCTCTACAAGAAAGATTTGGTATTTTGATAGGTGGCTATCAGAAAGCCAGTTATAGTCTTTGGCTTGCAGCACTTCGGAGATCCTATGGTTAGTCAGGAGCTCTAAAGTTCCTCTTATGGTGATTTGAACTGGGTCTTGGACTAAGAGTCATAGCAGCTGTTGTGCGTAGGCAAGGTGGTCAGTCGACTGAGGTAAGGAACATTTGGAAAGCTATACTGGGATTAAGACAAGGCCCTATTACTATGTAGGTGTGTAGCTTAGGCAATACATCTTTGTCTAGAAGAGCAGCTGCTTATTCAGGAACTACTAGGAAGCTATGAGAGAAGTAAAAGTTGCCCCAGAGGCACCTTAAGGGTTCCATACGGTGACTGACCACAGATTTTCCTGATGTTTCCATGATGGTGCAAGTGGGTGGTGCCAGGGGTCTGGGAAAGGAGGTGAGGACAGAATAGGAGAGCCCAGTATCTAGGAGGAAACTTACTGACCTACCTGCCACATCTATGTTCACCCGAGTCTCCAGACCAGTAACAGCGATCTCCGGCTGCTGGGCCATCGGACTAGACTGTTTCAATCCTCAGTTAGCAGTTTCACATTAGCCTGATGGGTGCCTTCCATCCTAGGTGTCTCCCATAGGACAGAGCGCGGCCTAGTGGCCAGTATGGTTGCAGTTGTAGCATGACTCTTGTGGAAGCCTATCTTGTTTAGGGTTAATTCCTTGCTCACTGACCCGGGTGACAGCACACATGACACTTGGTGCCTTGTTCAGGGGTCTTGGAAACCTGGGATGCAGTTGATGGGTGCTGATTAGCAGTGGTGGCCAGTACCTGCACATGACTAATGGTCTTCCTTCTCTCCTTCTCCTGATCCTGGGCACCCCCATTGTCCCTATGGGAAAGGTTACATTGGCACTAGTGACCATCTCTTCTACGGTCACTTCTTCAGGCTTTTTGCACTAACTTCTGAAGGTTTTTCTGAATGTCTGGTGCAGCCTGTGTGAGAAAGCTGTCCCTGAGTGGGGCTTACCCTCCCTGCGAGTCTATGTTTACAGGGGTGCGACTCCTCAGAGCTGCTCTCAGCTGCTCTAGGAACCTTACGGGGCTTCCATGAGGCCCTTGGTTAACAGCTGTCACTTTAGTGTAGTTGATGGCCTTTTGTAGCCCTGGCTTTAGTTCATTTTTGATCCACCCCAGAAAATGTGTCATGCCCACTTGACATTAGGATCAATATAATCCCAGGTGGGGTCAGTTGGAGAAGGCACAGCTGTTTCTCTAATTGGATATTTATCATTCATCACAGGTAGACCTTCTGCAGATGTCCTAGCTCTCTTTGGCATTCGCGCTTTCTCAAAGTCTGTCATAGTCCCGGAATGATTGTTACATCCTTCAAAACTAAGTCCTAGACCAGGGTGAGGTGCTGAAAGGTTTCTGGGTACTGTTCTGGACAGACTGAGTAAATGCTGAAGTCACTCTTCATCTGCCTGGGATCAATTAGGGTGAAAGGCTTCTGAATTGTCTGGGGACCAAACTCCCCAGCTGCCTCTATTAAGGGTAGAACTTAGGTGGGGTCACCGGCCCCCACAGCTTCTATAGGTTCAGGGACTAAGGGTGGTGTGGCTGAGCTGGGGGTGGAGTGACCTTCAGCTGCAGGGTTCCTTAAGGGGTCCTTGGCACACTTGGAACAAAGGTCTTTACTGCTTCTCAAGAGGAAACATGCTTTGACATAAGGGAACTCCATCCACTTCCCCACCCCTATACAGAAACATTGTAGCTGAATCAGGGTCTGAAGGCAAAGTGTGCCCTTCTTTGGCAAGAATGTTCAGAGGCCAGATGGAGCTGCAGAAAGAGATCAGCTTCCCTTTCTCTAGTGTCTGTGGGTCAAATCAATGCCGATTAGACAGGACAATGTAATGCCAATTCTGTGGGGACAGATCCTTTATTGTCCGCATAGAAAACAAAATAAAAACCAGAAAAGTTACAGAGCCTGGTGTCCCGGGATCATAACTTGAGGTCACAGCACACGCAACATTTAAGGTGCCATGAAACTTGAGACTGAAAAGACGCCTCTATTCAAGAGTGGTGGTGGTGGTGGTGATGGTGGTGATCCAGTCTCTGCTTGTCAAATTAGGCCCTGACCGTTTTTTAGACAGCATGCAAGGGGTTTGATGACCCACTGGCTCAAGTGACCTTAGAGGGCTGACCGGACACCTGTGGATCAGATCTGGACAAAAGGACACCCTTCAGAACACAAGGCTTTCCCTCTAGGAATGGACTCCTGAATGCCCATCTAGAAAACAAACCACAGAGAAAGTTAGGGGAGGCTGGTGCTCCAGGGTCATCACTGAAGTCCCAGCATGCACCACACCGAAGGCACCGTGGAACCGGAACTTCAAACAGGAACCCCTGTTCAATGGAGGCGGTCAGGGGATCTGTCTCTGCTGGTGAACTGGATCCCAATCATTTCCTAGATAGCAAGAAAGACGTTGTAGGCCCCCGGCTGCTCAGGTATCCGCACAGGGCCGACGCGGGAACTACTGGCATGAGTAACTCACCTGGACCTCCAAGGTGGGACCAACGCTTGGCCACCATTGACTTACGCGTGACCTTTGAAGGACCCAAGAGACCTGCAATTGGTTAGGATGCAGTCAGCCTTTCTAGGGAAACTGGGATTCTTGGCGGGACACACACTGTCACAGCAGAACTGCACCAGGAACATACATGGCCCAGGGGCAGAGAGACGAAGGAAGGGAAGCAGTTATGCTTCAAAGTCTTTCAAAGCAGCAGGTTAGCAGTTACTTCACTGAAGAAGTTACTTCGCGGTGGCCTTGCTTGGCAAAAGGAAAAACCAACCAGCAGGAGAACCAAAACAACAAGCTAGCAGAAAACCAAGGCCAATCACCCAAACAGGACCGAGCTCCTTGTTTGTGAACAGGAGGAAACAGTTGTGGGGCCTCTGTGGGAAAACCCAGGTCAAAAAACATGGGAACTGGGCGGGGCCAGTGCCAAAGTCCCAACCCCCCAGCCCCGCCCTTCACCTTGGTTGGAGCTTTGGACGCCATCTTGGTGAGGTCATCAGAAGACCCTGTGCTTGGTTGCCCTCCAACAAAATGGCAGGTGCCATCCGTGGAGTCAAGTGTTCAGCTATCCTCCAAGAAAAGGCTGAGTCGGGGGTCAGAAAGCAGGGGAGCCAGCATCCTGCGGATGCACCCACGGAGTTACCCACACAGCAGTTGGCTGGCAGGACCATGGAGCCAAGCACAGAAAAGCATAAAGGGCTTTGGGGATCAGAGTTCCCCAGAACTGTAGGCTGAAATTTCTGACTGCAGGACAGGACGCGAAGCGTAGGGACACCTGGCAGCAAGGATTGCACTGGAGAGCAGAACAGAGGCATTGCGTGGAGGAGCGAGGCAGCCATGCAGAGGGGTGGTGGGGAGGGGCTCCAGGAGCCCCATGTTAGCCTTGGGCCAGGGTGAAGTTCCCTCTCACAGCGACTCCAACGTGCAGGGCTGAAGGCCGTAAATTCTACAGATGAGTCTTAAAGATGCAGTGCGAAGGGACTCATTTGAGTCACGTGCCCCACGATGTAAGGATCCTCCTTCTTGGAGGCCTGTTTTGGAATCCAAGTGGGTTTCTGAAGGACAGGACACGTTGCAGGTTTTACAGTCTCAAAGGGGTTCATACCTGGGCACGAGCAACCTCGTGGCACAGAGCACCCCCATGTGCCAGAGAGCAAGAGGTCAGATCGTGGGGCAAGAGAGTCTGTGGCCAGAGCAGGAACAAAGGAGAGTGTGGGCCCCGAACAGCCTTGAGGGGGCGTGCCTAGGAGGGATAGGTTGGCCCCCACCCCGCTCTGACCTATTGGTCCTCATGAGCAGTGTAGACAAGAGCGGCCTTCTCACAGCCAAGCTATTTCAAGCCTCTGGCTGGGGAGGCGTGGCTGATGGTATTGGTTGACCCCAATGGATGGCTTGACCCCATGTGGGTACTGTCATGAGCCTGGGCCTAGTTTGGACTGCCCAGGTGTACCTTCCACCTGGCTTGGGGGCTTGAATAGGCACATGTTCAGTTTGGGGGTCTTCATAGGTGTCTAGAGGTTGCCTAACTTCCTTCCAACTTCCTCTAGGGGGCCTTTGCAGGTGTGGGCGGGACAAGCCCATGGTCCCTAACTCTAGCCACCTAACATGATTACTGCAGAGTCCAGAAAAGCCATTTTCCAATGAAATAGTGCCACCGTCCTGAAGAAGCCTCTAGGGAAACCAGCCATTATCAGTCTTCTACTGGCTTCCTGTTGAAATGGAAGGAAACCATGAAAGTCTTGTGACTTTCTGGCCTGACATAATTATTTTGAATTGGGTGAACTTAGATTTGCTAGCTAATTAATATAGGAGGAAACTCTCAACAGGTCATTCGAGTCAAATAGAAATATTATATTCAAAACCACAGTCAGTCTGTCTCTAGTAGTAGTGTAATTTTACATATGCACATACTTTTTTACTATGGAAGAGGCTTTTGTAAATTTGCAAATATTTCAGAGTACAAATTAAATGAATAGGATATGAACCACACCCTCAAGGAATTTATTACATATAATAATCACAAAAAGATTAATAGATAATGGCTTTGTTAATGTGGATGAGGAAAAGCACGTTTCATTCAATCTTTGGAAATGGCTGGAAGAGATTCAATATTTCATGTTCACAACTACATGCAGTTTCTTACTGATAGAGTGCAAAGACCTTTTAAAATTTATTTTAAAGTGAGAAGGTGTTAAAAGGCCTTTGTGTTCGAAATGTAACTTATGATTAAGTGCTTGGCTCTGTGTGATCAGTTGATTCTGACTCATCGTGACACTAGAGAAACCCTCACACATTGGGATGCTGACCACGTGGTGATCAGTTTGAAACCGCCGTCCATGCCACAGGAGAAAGGTGAGGCTTTTACTCCTATACAGAGATGCTCTCCCAAGAGCCCATACGGGCAGCCCTATCCTGTGTTGTAGTCTTGCTATGAGTTGGAATCATCTGAGTGCAGTGAGTTTCAGTATTTAAATATTAAATACTTTGTTAGGTACTTACATAACTTATCGTTTAAAACAATATATTTTTACACATTCAAATAAAAGTTCAGCTATAGCTCATCTAGGCTATTGTTTTATTTTAAGTGGTAAAATGATTGTCGCGGCTTTTATTCAACTGGTAGGTGGGATGGTCTTGAAAGCCAATCTTTTTTAACTCACAGGTCTGGCATCTTGATGAAGTTCCTTAGAAAGGGGATTTTGAATGAAATTGTCAGAGTGCAAAGCCTGGTTCTCCAGCAAAGCAGTGTCATGCTATTCCAATCTCTTACATGCTGTTTTACGGACCCCAGAGCAATCTTTCGAGATGACCAGGCAGAAGCAGGCAGTCATATCGTGACCTAGCATGAAGTGCTCCAGGATATTTGTCACCATATTTTCTTAACCAAAGGAGTTAATCTAGCCAAGCTTCCAGAGGAGGGGATTAGATTCCCTCTGTCAATGGAAGGAATAGCAAATGCTTTGCTATTTTCCTTAATCTGATTTGATTGGGAAAAAGTTATTTTCTGCATGAAAAACACTACATAGGCAGTCCCAGATTTAACCACATGCAATATACAGACCTATTTCCTTTTTAATGTTATGTTGATCTGCCCTCACTTTGATATAATTGAACCAATTTCTACTTGCATCAAATTCTTCATCAAATCACCTTAGTTTGCTCCACATACGACTTTTAAATCACTGGCAAGACAGAGAGCTGCGCCTTGAACAAGGAACCTTTCCCAGGGCCGCTGAGTATTATCCTACTCTTGAAGCAGATGCAAGCCTAGCGTCTCGCCTTTAAAGTAGACCCAAGTTCAGATGTGCCGTCTTAGAATTCTTCCTCTCAATTGAAAGACACGTAAAAGAAAAAAACAAGTCACCTTTCCAAAAACCAGCATATCCACCGTCGACAAAAATGAGGTAACCACAAGAGACCTACCAGTTCAAAAAGAAAATGACGAGTGAACACAAACAGTAAATAACTTGTCACAATCTAGCCAGATACGTGTCTACTTCTTCAACTAAGGCTCGGACTTGCTTCTCTTACCCCCTGCCTCTCGGATTTCAGTTTCCCTTGATGCCATCTTATCCATATAAACGACTCGTGTGTTCAGATCACATTACACCCCTCCTGCTCATGGATTAAGGGTGATTTTTATCACAGCATATCTCTGTGCTTGTTTCAACCGAATTATCTCACGAAGATTTGGGACATACTGTGAGTCAGCATGGACTTGATGGCAGTGAGATGTGTGTGTGTGTGTGTGTGTGTGTGTGTGTGTGTGATGAAATTTTTTCGGTTTGGTCCATTTAACCCCGTCACATGAGAAATATCTTTCAAACCGTGCCCTATTTGTCTTGGATTAAGTACCACCGCATGTGGGATAACAGGCTTCACATTCTTAAAAGTATTTTTTCCTCTAACTGGGAAGTTTTATGGACCACACATTTGATTTTTCTGAAGTTTTAAATGACCCTAGCTCCCTTTATATTTACCTACAGCTCTGAAGTTGTTTCAACACAGTGAGCCTAGAGGACAGAGTTGGATGTTCCTTTGGGTTTCTGAGACTATAAATCTTTAGGAGTAGATAGACAGCCTTGTCTTTCTCCCATGGACCAACTGTGGCTTCCAACCGCTGACTTTCTGTTGGCACTCCAACTCGCGACCCCTTGCAACACAAGGCTCCTTAGGCCACCAGGTCATAGACCTTAACAATCAGTCGCTTTACACTTAATTTAATCCCATTTTGCTTTCTATACTACCTGGAACTATAAAACTGTTTTAAAATTCTTCTAGCCTTGATTCCAATACATTGCCTCTGAATTTTGCTTAAAAAAATTAAACAATTTCCATTCATTTCTCACTATTCATATCTTAGCTCATCTGGCTAAAAAATGATAGTCTACACTTAGGTTCTGATTGGAAAGCTTTTAAGGTAAATATAATTACACACTTTAAATTTTCCCTATAAAAATAATGGTCCTTTTTTTTTCTTTTCTTCCAGTTTCTATTGTTTTTCTATCATTCCAGTCATTACTAGCAGTCAGGTTCTGTTTTAATAACTTCTACCTACATTTTATTGCCAAAACCAATCACATGAATGTTATGTTTGGGTTAAGATACCACTCCATTCTTGCTTTCAAATTAAGGCTTGATGATTTATTGCTATATGACACACTACTTCAAAGATTGTGCGTTGAAACCAATAGCCGTTAAATGATATCTCTTGTCTCATTTTATTTATTTTATTGCCACCAATTTGAACTAGGTAACCCTTGGTATATATTTTTCTCTCTTTTAATTTTAAAAATTTTTTTTGCTGCATTGCATTAACAGAAATCACTTGCTAGTATTCAGTTGTTGAATGGGCTGATCCAAAGTTCCTAAATGTTCATAAGCATGGCTGATGTCATAACAGAAAGAGCTGGATAATGGAGTTCCCATGGGGCTATAGAGGAGAGCCCTTAGATATGGTCTCATGTGCACATCAGTCTAAGACTCACTGAACTTTTATATAGGAACTTAGAATTCTCTGGGAAATTATGCCAACAGCCTAATTGGAAGCTCCACAGCTGCTTCGGTATTAACACACATATCACAGAATATAACTTCCACTCAAGACTTCAAATAAGTAATTAAGTCCCTTCAAAAATATTTAAATTTCACCCCATGATTGGGAAAAGGATGGTTAAGAATTCCTGATGGTGTTTAATACGGCATTTTTGGACTTCAAACTCTTTGAGTTCATGTCATTGCAGCATCTCTCCTCCGGAAAGTTCTCATGATTGGACATGCCATGCACTATGAAGGAGAATCCCCTTCCTTCTGTATTGCTTTCCATTAAGAAAAAGTATTGATCTGGGAACATTTCCTATTGTCTCCTCTTGGGAAAAATATTGGTCAATGTAAGAAATATCAAAAGATGGTTAAAGGAATACACAGAGTCACTATGCCAAAAAGAATTGGTCAACATCCTACCTTTCTGAAAGTAGCATATGATCAAGAATGAAGGTACTGAAGGTAGGGTCCAAGCAGCACTGAGGAATTGGGGATAAGAAAGACTCCAGGAATTAATGGGATGCCTATAGAAATATATCCATCAACCCAAGAAGCACTGGAAGGACTCACTCTACTAAGCCCAACAATTCTAAGATGGCTACCTAGTCAAACAACTGGAAGAGATACATATTTATGACCATACACATTCCTAAGAAAGGTGACCTAGCACAATGCAGATATTTTCAAATAATAATTTTAATATCCTATGCAGGTAAAATGTTGCTGAAGATAAGTTAACAATGGTTACGGGCAAATATTTAGAGGGAACTGCTGGAAATTCAAGGTGGATGCAGATGAGGACAAGTGGATCTTGGCTGAAAGTAGAGAATGCCAGAAAAATATTTACTTGCCATTGATTGATTGTGTGAAGCGTTAGACTCTGTGCCTCAGAGAAAATTCTGAACACCACTGAAGAGAATGTGAGTTTCATAACATTGCATTGTGCTCATGTAGAACGTGTCCCTGGACAAGAGGCAGGCCTTCAAACAAAGTAATATGCATGATTTAACATTAGGGATGGTGTGCGTCAGGGCTGTATCCTCTTACCATGCTGTATGCTGAGCCAAGAAACAGAAAACTGCCTATATGAAGAAGGAGCTCTTATTGGGATTAGAGGAAAGCTTAGTAACAACATGAAACATTGATGACACACACTGATGAAAGCAAGGCAGTCTTGACGCACTTGCTGAGGAAGATAAAGGATGGCCTCCTTCTGTCTGAATTGCAACTCAATGTAAAGAAAACAAAGATACAATGATACTAACTGATTACACGATGAGAAATAAAGTCAAGGGTGAAGTTGTCAAGGTCTTCATTTTATTTAATATTCCCAATCAATACTTGTAGAAACAGCAGTCGGGAAATTGAGCAAACTATTGCATTAAATAATTCTGCTTCAGAAGACAGACCACTTCTGAAGTGCAGGCATGCAAATGTAAGACACTCTTGACTCACGCTGAAGTGGGTTGAATGTTTGATGTGCCAGTGTGAGTTGGACAATGCTCACATGGGGAAGACTAAAGAGGAATTTTTATATTTTAAGTATTGTGTTGTACTGCTAGAAGAACAAATAAATCTGTCTTAGAAGAATTCTGGCCAGAATGCTCCTTAGAAGTAAGAATAGCAAGACTGTTTCACGCATTTTGGACATGTTATCAGGGAAGACCAGTCACGCAATGAAGTGACACCAAGAGTACAGCAGTGGACTCAGATATAACAAGAATTGTGAACGTGGCACAGGACGGGGCATTGTTTTGTTCTGTTGTTCATTGTATTGCTATTTGTTAGAACTGACTCACTGGCCCAAACAACAACTATACTTCTTTTATTCTCTGCACTTATGGAAGAGCATCTAGGTGTAATCAGTTTTCTAAATCTCTTTCTCTTACGAGAAACCCTCGAGCTACACACAGATTTTTTGTATCTTTGAATTAGAGACACAAGCACCCTTTGCTAGCACCGTTGGGTCACTGTGGCCGGCTCACCGCAATGGTGGCTAGTGCAGCCTGCCACACTGCAGACAGAAGCAGGGGGCGATCTGCTCTCGTAAGACTGACAGCCTCAAACACCGAGGTAACATAAAGATGGGTTTGTAGCAATACCATGTATTGGGAGAAACTCAGTGGCAGTGGGCAGATCAGCACTGCCACCGGAGCCCCTGAAGCCCAAGAAACACTGCCCCAGGTAAGTAAGTATTAGCGATAGAATAATCTATGGCTTTTTGTAATTCTGAAATTCAGTGTTAATAAAACCAATTGGCTGACAGATGTAAAACGACATCATTTTATTTGGTGTTTGAAGGAATAAAGATATAGTTGACTCTCTGTGCCTTCCGTTTATTTGATTTGGTCAGGATTTGAGATGATGCTTTTGCTGCGGCGGTAAGGAGACAACATGGTCCTTATGTACTGGAAGCACCCTTGAAGATTCACAACGCAGTTGTTTTGTGAGAATGAGTAATCGCCTATTTTCATAAAAAGAAAAGTAGCACCTACATTCCATAAAAGTTATAATGTTTTGGAAGAGACTTTCTAGAACATTAAATTAGGCCTGCTTCGGTGAATACAGCTCTAAGAATTTTACCTTTCTTAGAAAATTATTATCTTGATGAATACTGTGCCCTTTTTTCTTGATTCTTATGCTTTTATTTAACATTTCAATAAGTCCTTCATTGATAATACATGATGTATGCTGCCAGGAACTGTTGCAAGGGTATAAAGTAATAAGCCACATGGCCTTCACATATTGGCTTTCACAATTGGCGTATGCAGGATGCCGTTTAGCAAAGTGAGGCATGGAAAATGCACGAGGACTATTTTATATTTATGGAAAGATCCGAAAAGTGTAATGACAAAAATTTTGTAGAAAATGATTTTAAAATTAGAACCCGACCCATTTTGTATTGCACTTGGTAAATGTTTAGTGATTATTAGAATTAAATGTACTTTTTAATTAAAATGTTAATACCTATAGATATTAAATGAGAATTGAAAAAGAAGTACAATCCCCTTCTTTCCTTTCCAGCTCTAATTCAGATTGTTATTTAATTTTTGAAGTGAGATGTAATTTTGTAGAATATATTTAAATTTAGAAGTGCTTATTAAGAATTTTAAGATATACATGATACACTGAGCTGGTGAAAATGTATATTTGAGTAACTAAATATATGGTTAAGCCATAGTCAAGGACAGCTGTAGGTTGTTACAAGGCAGCTTAACCTTGTATACCTCCCATATAACATGTTATATATGATGTATAACCAGAAATTATAGCATCATATATTTAATAGCCTGACTTGATTTATGAAAGCTTAAAACAGAAGATACCAAATAAAATATTCATTTTATCCTGATAATGAACCTAAACCAGATAAAAATTAACGTTAGCTTGATTTTCCATCGTTGAATTGTATTTTTTTTTCCCTGTAAAGTAATCTGGCAAGGTTGAAGACTTTTCAAGAGATAAAATATCTTTCTCATGAAAGTATCCTGTGTTTTCACCCCTAATCTTGTGACAAGAAATATACTGTTGCTGTATACACATCTAAGATAGGTACTCCCACAAGATTGCTCATTTGGCAACTGCATCCTTTTGGATTTCTGGAATTCAGAGCTCATCTGCCTCTCCAGGTATCTCCTCCCTTCCCCAAGAGTTTCATTGGCATCTAATTCACATATCACATCATTCACTAGTGCAATCCCATCAAGAAGAGCTGTACGATCATCATCACAATCAGTTCCAGAACATTTTTCTACATTCCCTTACTCATCATTGTTAGCTCCCCATGTACCCCCAATCGCCCCTGCCATGCCCACAGGGTAAAATTAATCCAGTTACTTTCTCTACAGGTTTACCTATCCTGCATTTCATACACTAAAACAAAACAAACACCCTAAAACTAACAACAATATAAAAGTAAAACAGATTAAAAACCCTTCAGTATCTTTTTGAACCTTGATCTGGTTTCCCTGGAATCAACTTCAAGTTAAACAATACCTTTGTGGTCACAGCTTAGCCTTAGGCAATGTGTTCTTTAGAAAGAAAAAAAAGAAATCCAGTTTTCCGAAATAAAAACCCCAGTATGTGACTTGAGGCTGTGTTTTACAACATGTGATGGGACCTTGGTGATTCTGCCTCTTTAACCCATAGGGTCTGAAAGCCTGCCCTGGTTTTGATGTTATCTTGATCTTTATAGCCCACATTGACTCTTCTCACTATGGAGTTCCTTCTCAGTCAACTGAGATTGTGAGGCAGAGCAGCGGATGGACTCCCCACCCATGATAACGTGTAACTCCCCTGATAAGTCCCCTGAGTATTGTTTGTGAGTTCTGTGGGTCAATGGTCACGATTTCTCAAACCCAGCAGAGGAGTGGAGTGTCAAGGAAGGAGTAGCTGGTGTCAAACCAGGCCAAGGATGGAGAGGTGGGGAGGTATGGCCTCTGTTGGGTGTTAATCAGCCTGGGATTTGTGTGGAGTTGGACTCTCCTTCCCCTCAAGGACCCAGAAGGGGTCACATGTAGCCTCCATACTGTGTACTCGACACAGTCTAACACAATCGGAGTAACTTCTAGTAAAACAAGAGCAAAGAAACGTAAAGAGACTAAGAGGGTATTTGGGGGTATCTCAGGAGCGTTATGTCATTGGGGACCACCCTCTTGAAGTTGGGGTATATGTTTTCTTGGTTTGGGGGTATGAAGGCTGAGATTGATGAACCTATAGGGTCAGCGAGTGGAGTATTGGGTGGATGGAGACACGGAGGTGGTGGTGGGTTAAATGGCGTGATGGCGTCAAGTGGTTCATGGATAAAAAGAAGGTTTGTGATAGCAAATGTACAATTCTGATGAACGTGATTGAACTGTGGAATGATTTGATGTATGTAGTAATCCCAATTACTAATTTTAAAAATGAGACAAGGTATACATGTGATCACAGTGAAACAGAGTTAAGCTATAGCTAGCAGCTAGAGGATGCCTGGGGCCACCAGTCACTGAAAGAAAAGAAGAGATTTTTACCTGGAGCCCACGGACAGGACGCGGCCTTGTCAAAACCCTCCATTCAGATCCCTGCCTTTATGATGACGAGGAAATGCATCTGTGTTCTTTCCAGGCACCTAACTTGTGGCACATGGTTAACGCGGTGCTAAGACACTAATTCAAATGCCAAAATAGTAGGGAAAGTAACTTTAATGCATTTAAATTTGTATATTTTGTTTTATGGCTCCTGCTATAGTTTATGCCATTGAGTGTTTCATGGAGCCTTGAAAATAGTAACTATTTTTCTTTCTTATGAATGCAGTTGTCTATATATCTTATTTCATCAAACTTGGCTCGTGCTGTTTCTAATATCCCTTATCTTCAGGACCCTTGGTGGAATTATGGATTACTTTGGGGCTGTTATTTGCAAGGTTGGCCATTTGAACCCACAAGCCACTCCGTGGGATAAAAATGAGGCTTTCTATGAAACCCAAGATAGGGAAATCTATAGAGAAAATACCTGGGTTAATGGTTCCTTGAGGTATGTCTAGGGAGGGGAAGGGGGAGTACACGAATGAACTCTGGTTGTGGTAATGACTGAACTACTGAATTGCATTATATGTGATTGATATGCTGATAAAACTGTTGAGGAAAAAAAAGAGACTTTCTGTTCACGTAAAGATTTATAGCCGTGGAAATCACAGGGGCAGTTCTGCTTTGTCCCACAGGGTCAGTAGGGGTCAGGAAGGCCTTGGTGTCAGTGAGATTGGTTTTTTACTATCTTCAGAATACTTTTGACTGAAAGTCAAAACGTTGCACCAATTTGAAACTTATATACTAAATAAACCTCAATCAATTTCTATTTTTGGCTTAATATTATTTAAGCTCCATAGCAATTATATTTTCACTCTACCCTGATATTAATTTACTATTTTTATAACATTATTTGGTATTTGTAAGCTTAATCTTTTTCTTATATATTGCTATCTTTATATGCACATTGAGCTTTTTAAAGACAAAAGTTTTCTTGAATATTGTCTTTTTTCATCTGATAATCTCTATTTTAAATTGTAGCTTCTTGTTCGTATTTTATACAAAAGTGGTTAATAGAACTATTGCTTTATACCTTGGCCTGTTTTTGTACATAAAAATTTGAACAAAGTCATGCCATTCCATTTATATATTATCAATTACTATAGTCTTGCTTCTATGACAAAGTTAAATACTATGATAGACATTTTAAATCCCCTAAATCTCAACATACTTACTTATAAACCTTTCAATAAGAAGTGTTTGGAGAAAAAAAATGTGTTTAGAACCCCTAGTTATTTTTCAATGTTATTATTGGTTCACTTTTATTAAATACTATCATTTTATTATTGTTTTATATTTTATGTCCATATTTTGGTATAATATTTTTTATATTACTTGAATCAAAATACTTTTGTAAAAACCACTTATCACCACTAGGGACTTACAAATGGTCAATTACTTGTCAATGGTTTGAATTATGTTTCCCCCAAATCAGTGTTCAATTGACTGCTTCATGATTATCAGTAGTTTGGCTATGTAGTCACTTCTATGATGTGAACTGATGTGATTAGCCAGTCAATTGTAATGGAATTGGGGTGGGAGGAAATGCAATTACTCTGATTTCCAAGCTAATCTAGTTTAAAGGGACGTTCTCTGGATTGGGGCCCACTTCCCATTTATCTTAGAGTAGGTAAAAGGGAAAAGAAACAAACAGAGAATGTGGAACCACACAAATACAAACCAAAAGCAAGTTGGAAGAGCTTGGAGGAGTGCACATCATTTACAGCCTGGATCCAGGAACTGAGAACCTCTAATCAGCTTGGGACCATTAAAGAGCCCGATATCTGGTGCTCCAATCCACCCAGCGAAGCCCCAGAAGAAGTACAGCCTGGATTGCTGGGTCTGAAAGCTGGCAGCACCAGAGAACCTACGTAGCATTTCTACTCTGTATATGTGGAGTGAGAATCTACAAGGCAAATAACCTCCATGACAGATGATTACTTTAAACTATTTTATTTGCTGTTCTGTAGTTTACAATGAAGACCATTTATCAGTCAGTTTATTGTACTTGTGTGTTGCTGTGATGTTGAAAGCTAGGTCAGTGGTATTTCAGATGCCAGGAGGATCTCCCAGAGTTTACAGGTAGAGTCTAGAATCTAGACTAAGAACAGACAATGAAGGAGGTATCAACTGCCCATTTCAGAGAAAGCAGTCTCTGAAAAACCTTAAACTTGGCTTTGAAACATTGTCGGTTAGTTAATGGAAGCAGAACATGTCAGAGACGGGGCCTGAGGATAGGCCCACTCATAGGACACTTACTGTGACTGAGGAGGAACTCCCTTCCAGTGTGGTGTCAACCATGGTGGTGTGAATGGATGTTAACTGTGTTTCCTTGGCTATGCAAAGGCATTTGGCTGTGAGGATTGCAGCAAACTATGTACAGCCTTGAGAAAATGGGAATTTCAGGACCCTTCATCGTGCTTATGCAGAACGTGTGCATGGAACAAGCGACAGTTGTACAAAGGGAATAAGGGAATACTGCATGGTTTAAAATCTGGGATGGTGTGAATTGTTTATATTCTCTCACAACATGTATTGTACAATGAAGAATGTGGCATGAGAATTAGAGAAATACTTATTAACAACTTGGATTATGCAGATGACACAACCTTGCTTATTGAAAGTGAGAAGGACTTGAAGCACTGACTGGTGAATATCAAGGATTGCAGTCGTCAGTTTGGATTACAACTCACTGTAAAAAGACCAAAATCCTCAGAGTTGGCCCAATACTAAATGTCATAATAAATGAAGACAAGGTTGAAGCTGTCCAGGTTTTTGTCTTACTTGGCTCCACTATCCATGCTCATGGAGGCAGTGGTCAAGTTGAAATTATGCATTTTCTTAGGTAAATCTGCTGCACAAAGACTCTTTAGAGTATGGAAAAGCAAAGCTATTCCTAAGGATGAAGGTGCAGCTGACCCAAGCCATGATCCTTTCAATGGTCTCATATGCAGGTGGAAGTTGCACTTTGAATAAGAAGACTCCAAAGAATGAACGCATTTAGATTGTGGTGCTAGAACAGAACGTTGAGTACCATGGACTTCTGAAAGCACAACTCCATCGGTCTTGGAAGAGGGAAGGTCGTTAGTTTATTGTGCCAACCTGGCAGATAAACACATGTGGGTTTAATTAAAGGGCAGAGAGGTAAGTGGCTTGGTGATCCTTGCCTTTCTAGTTCTCGGGTCTCTTGATTTGTGATGGTCCGACCAGAGTGCAGCTGTGTTAGCCAGTTCCCTGCTTCGGCTGGCAAGACTCACTTTCTGCAAGACATCTCCGAGGAGAAGTCACATGGACCTACCCCAATGCAGTCCTGGGTGCTGGAGCAGCCGTGTGGAGACCCCTGCCAGCGCTCAGATGCTTACACATTCACTGACTCAGCTTTCCTCCTGAAGTTGGCATCATTGCGTGTGTTTTGTGAGATGGAGAAGGACTTTGTGGATTGGTGTCGGACATATGGGTTAATGTTGGACTAGTGGTTTTGGGTAGCACTGGGTTGGGATATTTTCTTGATGTGCACTTAACCTTTACATAAAACTCTCTCTTATACATGAGTTTCTGTGGACTTGTTTCTCTAAAGTCCCCAGACTAACACACAACTTAAAATGGTGCAAGGTCAACTAGATCTTTATGGTAGAATGACTGCACATCCCTTCCATCTTCTTTTGATGTTTCCTACATGTTGTAGTTACATGATCCGGTGTCAATTTGAGTGAGGATTAAGAGTAAGGTACAGTCCTCTTCAGACTCATGAAACACATGCAATGACAGGGGTTTCCATGTGCTCCTCCAGCTCAGCACACTGGCTGCAAGGACTGAGCATGTGTCCTGCCTCCAGTGAGCTATTTATCTTTGCATAGGGTCTCCAAATTAGTTCATCAAGTTACTACCTGATTAGCAGGCTAGACTCCACCCCTTCACTCTGAATCCTCAAACTGACACTGGATTATGCAACTACCACACAGCATAATTCAATATTTTGCTCATAAAATCTTAAAAATAATGACACTCGAGGCTTGATTTTTTTTTCTTAAATTCTTTCAGTTTAAGGTATGCTGGCTGCGTTCTCCCTTTTTTGAATTTTTCATTAAAATATGTCAGTATTAAACTAATTATATCAATCTTTTTATCACAGTTATTTAAAAAAACAGGTATCAATGTTTTAAAATCTGGGCTATCATTGATTTGTTTAATTTCTTTGTCTCAACCATGGATCATTAATTTTATTATTGTTCTTGGTTTTGAATTTATTACATGCACTAAACCATTTGTGTGTCTGGCTTCAAAAATCAAGTCAAGAGTCAAGCTAGTTTAGGGCTTCGTTGTTGCTATGACTACATTTAGTGATTATCCCTATGAAAGAAAATAATAATAATAACAGCAGGCATTTCCTACTTTGATTTTAACATGTTTTTTTAACTACCCATGATGTCAAAAATTAACCAGAAAAAAAATACAGATCAAAATGGCAAAGGTGGTCACTTTTATTTTTCCATGAGAAGCTGCTTTATAGCAATATAAATGTATTTTTTCCAGTTGCAAATAAGTAGTCCGTAATAAGCACATTACATTGTGGTTTAATGAAAAAGAAAGTTGGCTTCCTTAATTTGAATTTCATGGCTGCAGGTGGGTGGAGGGGCAAGTTTTCAGGAGCTGCTTTTTAAAGTGAAGTCAGTTAGCATTAAGTACTTCATCACCATAGAAACTGGTATTCATTAAGAAAAAAATAAATGCTTTCTGTAAATTCTTCAGTCTTCATGAGTGCTTATCATTTTCCTTCATTCACAGAAGATGCAAACATTCCCCCATTTTATAAATATTTTATTGATTTAATAAATGATCAATTATTATATTAATTTTTGAGGTCATTTTAAAGTTTAATTTTTTGCAATTATAACTAACCTTCTTGGAGCCACTTGTTTTCAGCAACAAAATGCTCTCCCAGCATGCATCTTATGCTTTAATGTGTTTTGAGTCTTGGTTAGATTCAAAACCACTGAAAAAATGCTTACAAAAATAATTTCAGAAAGTTTGATACAATTTTAGTCCCAAAGAAGTGGATATTAAAGATGCTCAAAATATCCGAATTTTCCCATGGCTTTGGGGCCCAAAAGAGACCAACACTTCAAATGTAATCTAAGGAGAACATTTTTTAAGTCTGAAAAAATGGGGAAAAAAAGACAAAGGTAAAGACATAATATATGGAAGAAGTAGACACTGGTAGGAGGTCCTAATGGTGCGCTCCTGCGTGACTGGGGTGGGAACACACACAGCAGTAGGCAAAAGGCAGCACATGTTTCTGTTTTAAACACTAAATCGGAACTAAACACTAAAGCTGTTGCAAAAATGGAATTTCTCCTCTGTATTCATGGGGTAGAATCTTTAATTAAGGATCCCTTAGAAGCTCAGTGGTTGCCTTTAAAGAACATTTTCAGTGCTTTTAAAATGGGTTCATGCAACTAAATTTAAAGTTGTGAGGTTACTTGTGAACACTTGGACTGTTTGGAGAATGATGTGAGTCTAAAGTGAAGAGACCATTGGCCTTGAGTGTTTTTAAAAGTATGCGGCTGACTGTATTCTTAACCATCAGAGGTTAAAGTGTCACGTTTACCTCTAAATAAAATGTAGAAGAATAGATTTTCATTCAGAGCTCACCTTTCATTTTAAAACATGTATATGCTTATGAATGAAACCATTTTAATAATCTTAAAATGAATTAAATGATTCATTCTGATACACACATGTATACATGTGTACACACATAAATAAAATCTGTGGTTTAAAGTTGACTTATATCCTTGGTCGGGACTGTGTGGTCACAAAGGTGGCTATGACAGAGGCTCCGGTTTTTGTCTTCCGCTGATCTTGCCCTCAAGGAAACAATGTGTGGGGGTGGAGTGGGGGGAGGGGGCGATAATGACATCAGGAAAGAAGAGTCTCTGAGTACCTGTCATTGTTCTAACAATGGGCGTGGCTACCTCCCAAAGTGAAATTCAATTAACTTTTATATACTATATAATATAAACTCTGTGTCAAGTTTTTATTTTTTTTTAAGGGAATGTTTAGCAGATTGGTTGCAATGAACAAAGGTCTGCAAGTAGTGGAACAAAAGAGGCACCATTCACAGGGAGCAAGAGGCATCTTGGGGCTTGTCTCTCTCAAAGGTCTCAGGCGCCATCGCTTTATGGAAGAGTCCCTGCTTCCCCAGAAGCCTTTGTTTGTCCAAACTTGCTGAATTAAAATAATCTTAGTGAATTAAGTTTAAAAGGATTTTTTTTTAACTCCAAGGGAACTCTTACCTTTGGGGCTTTTAGCAAACTAAGTATTAAGCGACTAGATCCCAAACAAAGTGAACTTTCCAGTATCTGATTAGCAGCAGGCTAGTTCTTCATCTCCTCTATCAGTAAGTGGAGTCACATCTTCTAGTAAGGCAGAGACACAAAATACATTCTACATTAATCCTGTCTTGGAGAATTCTCTCCAAAATGGGATTATAACAATATTCATATAGGCTAAAATTTGCATAACACATCACAGGTTGGGCAACGAAGGCTAGAAAACCCATATTAAATATTTAATCTCAGTAGCTTTACCTTTTTTCTTGTATTGTTTCTTGCACAGGTGTAGGCTTAACTTTACCAGAGTTTTTCTCAATGTTCCTACTTTAAAATAGGGCTTCTAAAAGTGTGTGAAAAAAATTCCATTATCCTTTATTTCCACAACTATTCTACTTTCCACAACACTTTAAAACTCCTTCACACTGTCCATCATTCTATGTCCCAAAGACTATCTCTTATCAGGATCTTGCTCAGTATGTGGCTATTATTACTGCTTGCTAGCCTGTTGCTGGCATGTAAACTCAAGAAATTCCCTGTTGCCTTGTATCAATTTCTATCTTTAGCATAATCTCAGTTTTGAGATTGATTATTGAAGCTGGCCCTTATCTAGCAATACAGTATTTCCAATAGTCTGATTCAGGATGTTTTCCAGGGATAGAAGTAGGTGTGGTTATTTTTTTTTTATTTGTGTTTTTTTCAAGGATTTTGAGGGCTCGTACTACTAATCACAATCCATACATGCATACATACATTGTGTCAAGCATATTGTACATTGGTTGCCATCATCATTCTCAAAATATTTGCTTTCTACTTGAGCCCTTGGTATCAACTCCTCATTTTCCCCCTCCATCCCCGCTCCCCCCTCCCTCAGAAACCCTTGATAATTTATAAATTATTATTATTATGCCATATCTTATACTGTCTGACATCTCCCTTCACCCACTTTTCTGTTGCCCATCCCCTAGGGAGGAGGTTATATGTAGATCCTTGTAATCAGTTCCCCCTTTCTACCCCGCACTCCCTCTACCATCCCGTTATCGCCACTCACTCCAATGGTCCTGAAAGGCTCATCTGTACTGGATTCCCTGTGTTTCCAGTGCCTATCTTTACCAGTGTACATCCTCTGGTCTAGCCAGATTTGTAAGGTAGAATTGGGATCCTGATAGTGGGGGGGGGGGAGGGAGCATTTAGAAACTAGAGGAAAGTTGAATGTTTCATCATTGCTACTCTGCACCCTGATTGGCTCATCTTTAACAATTTCCTTTTAATAATCAGCACTTGATCTTAACAATGAATGCTTGGTAGGGTTTACACCTATTTGTGGTTTAATAGCTTCTTCTCTTCTATTAAGATGGATGATGTTGGAATTTATACCTACTGATTAGCTTATTAGCTAGAAGATAAGGTGAATACATTTTTACCATGTATAGAAGAAAACTTATAAATGTTCTAACTACTGGGAAATGTGCTATATCCTTTAAAGAGAAATGGACAATCTCTTCTGAATCACACTTTAACTTTTAAAGCACTTGGTTTATGGGCAGCTGTAGTCAGTAAGAACTTTAACTCCATTTTGAGTTTTCACATAAATGCAGACACCATTTGAGTTTTTTCTGTTGACCAACAATACGGCACTTTGCCCATCGGCACAGTGTGGGTAGAAGCAGACCGTAACTGTAAGGTGAGCCCCACAGGGGCAAGCTAGCCCCCAGGATTGCAAAATGTACAGGCAAATCTGCTTGGCTATGTGCTCACTTATTTACTAAGAGTTGTCACTTTATCTAAAAGTGAGGTCCTGGCGGGAACAGGACCTCATGGTCATCAGATAACTTGGCCATCATGTGCCCAAACTCTGTGAACCAATCCTTCCAGCTCTTTGTGTGTGTATCCCAGTCATGCACGCTTTCTCTGCTTCTGCAGTTGTGCTGTATTGATCTGTCAACAATGATGATTTGGTAGTGATTTTCTTTTCCCCCTACGCATATATAAGGAGCCAAGGACTGTAAATCAAAGGATTCCGTTTCAGTCTTTGTGTTGTGTCCTTGTGATGATTTCCCTCGTTTGTTTTTTGTCCTCTTTAAAGCTTAGTTGTGTTCAATGCATCCCCGTAGAACACACCAAACATTGATCATTGATTCACAGTGTTGGAGAGGTAACACACTTTTTTTCCCCAAAAGGTTTATTATGGCTTTGGTGACAATTACACAATAGATTATCATTTAATAATTTCTACATAAATGGTTTGATTCCATTGAGTATACTTTTCATAATGTACACATCCTGAGGGTTCCATTTCTAGTACTCATTTCTCTGCCCCCTTATATTCTCATCTTTGCATTAGCATACTTGTAGAACCTGGTGAACTGTTTTTTAACTTTCATTATATTAAAAAACTTTTAATTGTGACTTGAGTGAAAATATACAAAGCAAATTGGTTTTTCTTTTTTTAAAAAAACATTTTATTAGGGGCTCATACAACTCTTATCACAATCCATAAATTTACATACATCAATTGTATAAAGCACATCTGTACATTCTTTGCCCTAATCATTTTCAAAGCATTTGCTCTCCACTTAAGCACTTTGCATCAGGTCCTCTTTTTTTCCCCCTCCCTCCACACTCCCCCCTCCCTCATGAGCCCTTGATAATTTATAGATTATTATTTTGTCATATCTTGCCCTATACAGCGTCTCCCTTCACCCCCATTTCTGTTGTCTATCCCCAGGGAGGCGGTCACATGTAGATCCTTGTAATCTGTTTCTCCCCTTTCTAACCTACTCACCCTCTACTCTCCCAGTATCACCCCTCACACCCCTGGTCCTGAAGGTATCATCTACCCTGGATTCCCCATGCCTCCAGCTCCTATATGCACCAGTGTACAGCCTCTGCTCTATCCAGACTTGCAAGGTAGAATTTGAATCATGGTATTTGGGGGGTGGGGGGGAGAGGAAGCATTTAGGATCTGGGGGAAAGCTGTATTCTTCATTGGTGTTACATCGCACCCTGACTGACTCATCTCCTCTCCTAGACCCTGAAAAAATAAAAGATCTATACAGGGAAAACTATAGAACATTATTACAAGAAACCAAGAGCAACCTCAACAAATGGAAGAATATCACATGCTCTTAGATTGGAAGACTCAATATAGTTAACATGTCAGTTGTGCCAAAAGCACTATATAAGTTTAATGCCATCCCGATACAATTACCATCATCTTTCTTCAAAGAATTAGAAAAACTAATTACCAACTTCATATGGAGAGGGAAGAAGCCCAGAATTAGCAGAGAACTCCTCAAGAAGAAGGACACCGTGGGAGGGCTTGCTTTACCTGACTTTGGCACATACTATAGAGTCACAGTTCTCAAAACTGAATGGTATTGGTACAATGACAGATACTCAGACCAATGGAAAAGAACTGATAACCCAGAAATGAAGGCATCAACATACAGACAGCTGATCTTTGATAAGGGCCCCAAAAATATCAAATGGGAAGCAGATGCCCTCTTTAACAAGTGGTGCTGGAAAAAATGGATATTTGCCTGTAGAACAATGAAGCAAGACCTTATCTCACTCCATGCACAAGAATAAACTCAAGGTGGATCACAGACCTTGAAGTTAAACCCCAAACTATTAGGGCCATCAATGAGGGAATTGGACCAACTTGAGAACTTTGGCACAGGGAATACGTAGGCTATCAGAAATAGGGAAGGACACACACACAGAGGAGGCACAAATTGACAAATAGGATATACTGAAGATAAAACACTTGTGTACATCGAAAGAATTCACCAAGAGAGTAATAAGAGAGTCCACAGACTGGGAAAACATCTTTAGCAATGACACATCAGACAAAGGCCTCATTACTAAAATCTACAATATTCTGCTAGCTTCCAAAAAGAAAAAAAAACTAATAGCCCACTTGAGAGGTGGACAAATCACTTGAACAGAAGTTTCACAGGGGCAGAAATCCGAATGGCCAACAAACATATGAGAAAATGCTCCTGATCTTTAGCCATAACAGAAATGCAAATTAAAGCAACAATGAGGTACCACCTAACACCCTCAAAGGTAGCCCAATTCAAAAAATCAGAAAGCAACAAGTGTTGGAGGGGCTGTGGGGAGACAGGAACTCTCATCCACTGCTGGTGGGCCTGTAAGTATGTACAGCCACTATGGAAATCAATCTGGCGATATCTAAAACAGATGGAAATAGAATTACCATATGACCCAGGAATCCCCCTACTGGGCATACACCCAGAAAAGGCAAGAAACAAACCAAGGCCAGACATCTGTGCTCCAATGTTCATTGCGGCACAGTTCACAATTGCAAGGAGCTGGAAGTAACCCAAATTTCCATCAACTGATGATTGGATTAAAAAACTGTGGTACATACATACAATGGAGTACTACGCATCACTAAAAAGCAGCGATGAACGTATGAGGCACATAGCAGCATGGGAAGAACTGGAGGAAATCATGCTAAGCGAAATAAGTCAGGCACAAAAGGACAAGTACAACATGAGCCCACTGAGGTAAGTACTAAAAAAATATTGCAAAATGGGCATAGGGAAAAAGCTACTATATACAAACATTTTTGGGGTGAAGACTGTGTAGTATGGCAGAGACCAGATTAAAACCAGGGATGCACGAGGTAACATACTTTTAGGCACTAGCTACATGTCCTTACCCTTTCTTTGAGGGTGCTTGATGTGTTGTTGTTATTGTTTTACCAACTGAGGCACTTCCTTAGTATGTCATACTTTCATTGACTCAGCATTTAAATGTCTCAAAAGCTTTGAAAACATAATTAAGTTATGATTTTCTTCTAACTGGGTCTGCTGGTCCACTGCAAGAGATAATATAACTTCAAATATTAATACCAGCATTTTCCATTATCCCTTCACACGATATCACTTCAATCTAATAATCATTATCAACTTCCATACTCTTTGTAGACATTGAATCTCCAAATTTCTGCATTGTAGCACCAGCAACAACATTACTCTTTAGCAGAACAGTCTCTAAGTCAACATCTATGAAAATTCAGTATTTTGGCTGAAACTTTGTCTGCTGGAATTTTCCATATTCACATTCTTTTAAAGATGGCGTCCTCCTCTGTTTCTCAAGGGGGGTATGATACAGTTTCAAACCCCAATTTTACTTCCTGTCCTCTTGGGCCATGTCGAATATCAACTATGTCAGTTCATTTCTGCGAGAAATAAATATCAATGTGCATATAGACATGTAAGGTATCTATTTGGAGATTTAACTATAGAAAATGAAAGGGTAGAAGGAGCAGAAGCGTGTAATTCAAGTCTGTGGATAGGAATGAAGATCCGCCATCCATGAAAGAAGAAATGGAAGCAAGGTTGGATAGGAGGAATCTCAAATTCAGAGAAAAGTTTGCCTATCAGAGGAGAGCTGTTAGGGAGAGATCATTTTAGCTCTACTCTTCCTATTGAGTAGTAATTAACTGGGAATGACTGTTTAGGAGAGTGCTGTCTCATGAGAAGTGTTATAGTATATCCAAAAGAATATTAACTAGAAGTCTGTCTAATAGCTGCCATTCTCAAAATAATAATACCTACCATGTCCTCATTTTCCCATAAAAAAACACAAAACATAACTGATAGCAGATGTGTTTTCTTGAGACCTAAAAAAGTTACATTTAAATAAAGTAATATTTTTTCATCCAAAAAGTAACTTGTTTTTGAAACTTAGTTCTGTAAATATTTTATATAAAATTTTTCTAAATATTCTAATGACATAGAAGAGATTCTTGTTTGAAAGAATAAATCTATTTGAAATACAATAACAATTTACATTGTTTACAAGTATAATTTTAAAACTTTATGGTTACTAGAAATATATTATTATTTTTAAAAATTTCAATGAAAAATAGATTTCTGAATGAATTAATAGCTATTACTATGTTTTTAAATTATGAACATTATGAAAAATGCTCAGTTTAATCTCTTTTAATACAATTCATTGGAATATTGGCAACATAAATTGCTTTCCATAGATATCCTGTGTGGTTCAGTGGTTGTCAGTGGTGAGTTTGGGGAAGTACATTGCCAGGCCTTTCTTACTTGTCTGCCATGTTCTCTAAACTGCCTGTTTTATCATTGCTCCTCCTTCTACAATCTTGGCTCTCCCTGATCGCACTTCCTATATCTAGTTGCTCACATAGGATAAGTCCATCCTTTTACTCCCACAAAGGGTACCATACGCATTTGGCTGGAAAATCTTCTTGAAAATAGAACATTACGAGGAGACACTAAACAAAATCAAAACTCACCGCGACTGAATCCATTTCAATTCACAGTAACTCAATAGGACACAGTAAAAATACTCCTTGGGCTCCTTATGAGACCGTAAATCTTTATGAGAGCAGACAGTCTGACATTTCTCCAGTAAAGTGAATGGTGTATTTGATCTGCCAGCCTTTCCCTTCGCAACCCAATGCTTACCTCACGGCTTCCTCAGGTCTACTTAGTGGATGCTTCTCAGTTCATGGCCAGTACCAGTCAGCACCAGAGCCTCTACTTGTAAACGCTACAACTGTGTCACCTCATTGTAAATGTTAATAAGCATGTTTTAAAGGAATTAAACAGTGAGGGGTTTTGTCTATGAACGTTTTGAAGCTTCTTTGTACATATAATTACATCAGTCAGAGTTCTGATGGTACTTGTCAGTTCCTTTTATAAGCAGCATTGCACTGCTAACTGCAAGGTTCAAATCCATCCACTGCTCCATGGGAGAAAATCATTCCTCTTTGTTCCCACAAGGATTTCCAGTCTTGTAAACACTATGTAAACCCAAAAGCAAACTTATTGTCAAGGGGTAGTTATTCATTCTTAGCAAGCCTCTGTGGATGTCCGAGACACTGCTATTACGGGAGTCAAAAAACCCAGTCTTTCTCCCATGGAGCCGCTGGTGGATTCATTCGAAATGCCAACCATGCAGATTGCAGCTCAAAGCATAACCAACCACCGAGTCACTTTCAACAGTAATGGACTCCATGTCAGTAGATTTGGGTTTTACACAGTGGAGATGATCCCGTCCTCAACAAATATTTGTTTGAACCCAGTGTTGGGCTGCTAACTCCAAAGTTCACTGTTTAAAGCCACCAAATTCTTTGGAGGAACTTGAAGCCACCTGCCCCTGTAAAGAGGTACAGTGTCAGAAACCTATGGATCCACTCTGTTATGAGTCAGAACCGACCACACATATGTTGGTGCCCTTGGTTTTAACTCCATACCACATAAACTCCTGTATGCTGAATAGCACAAAATATGTCTGTGGTCTCATGGAAGTCACAATATAAGAAATGCAATTTTAATATTAAAATGACACCACATTTTACAATGTATCATTTCTATCATTTATGAAATCATATCCTTCTTGGAAATAGTACCATTGAGTCTATCCTGACTCATAGCCGCCCCCTGTGCATTTCCAAGACTATAACTGTTTATGGGAGCAGAAATCCCAGTCTTTGTCTTGGGTTGGACACACTACTCATTTCCTATTTCTGCTATTATGAGCCACACTGAATGCCTTAACCAGAAATATTGTCCTACAATTTTTCTTTAGGAAAATATTACTAAGACTGAAATTGTAAGGTCAGAAGTTAGGGGCAATTCATTTAGATCATTGGCAACTGGATTGTCATATTTTTAGGCAATTGCACTCTCAGAAACACTTACAAAGAAGAATGTGATTTCTTTCTATGCCAATCATCTCAGTATAAAATGAGTGATAGAGAGAGTGGAAGAAAAATGTATGGGGTGCTGGGTATGTTTGTAAGGTTAAGTGTTAGTCAAAGGGTGAGTAGTTGGCAACCACTAAGAATTGCCTCCGAAGTGAAGCTTGGAATTGTGTCCCTTTTACTCAACACACAAGGTGCCACCACCAGTCGTCATCACTTCCACAGCACTAACAACAGCAATGCATAAAATGAGCACATTTAAACACTCATAAAATAAACGCAAAGCCTAACGATGCAGTCTGGTTTTCATATCAGTCAAGACAAATGTTCTTCACAAATATATTGGTCAAAACGTTTTTAAAGCCAAAGATTGAAGATAATATTGGTTGATATAAAAAGGTAACGACTTCTCAAATTAAGGTAGGAAAAGCATAAAGTAGAAGACAATTACAATCAAACAAGTTCTTAACATAGTTAGTGAATACCTACTCAGAGCCTGCTATCGCCAATTTAAAAGTGGTGAATAAGTCAGATGAAAATGTTCTCTTTTGGACTTTGCAAAGTAAAACCAAACAACTGAGTAGTTTAAATAGCACTGAGTGATAAAGAACATCAGTTTAAAAACAGGCGTTGTGGGGGTAACACCTGCCCTCCCCGGGAAAGAGTCACGACCATCAGCATCAATTTCACAAGGCTGATCCAAAGCAGGCTGCGGTCCACCTTCCTTCCACTCCTGCAGCTTTCGTACCACTTCTGCACCAACTGTTCCCCCAGGAGACTCTCTGTCTCCGCCGAGTTTGATCATAGATTGCACTGCCTACAGGAAATTCAGACCACACTCACGATGATAGGCTGTATTGGTGAAACTAGTGGGTTACCTACAACTCAGGATCAGACATGCTGAAGACAAAGTTCTGTGATCACAGCAGCCTTTTCCCAGCCACGGCACAGGCAGATTTCCCTCTGGTCCAGGGCTATTTTGCAACCCTGTTTTACAACTGCCCACAAACGCCCAAAGCGCATGCTAAAGGTGCTCAGCCCTAGCTGCTCCAATGAAGTGCCGGGAGGCACCTGAGGACACAAACAAACCCCCAGCCTTCTGTGCACCAGCTAGTGCACTGTTCAGTCAAGTACTCTGGTTTACACTTCTGCTGCCGTTCTCGGTCCCCCTTTGACACTTCACTGGGGTCACGGCTTTCTGATGCCGGATGAGGACGTTTCAATGTGCGGGGCTCTAGGAGTTCAGTCTGCACCCTACCCTTGGCTCTACTTTTCAAGGGTAGTAGACATCTCTCCTTCAGACTTCTGAGTTGGATTTTTTATACCAGCCAAATGAGAAAAGTGATCAATAACCAGTTAGAGTTTCAAGTTTTTCCAATTACAATTGACCGTGAACAATAATTCACAGCTGAATCTTATACACCAATCATCCTCTTCCTTCACTTTCTCTTATATAGCCTGAAATTGAAAAAAAGAAAGGAAATGGTGGGGGCAGTTATGAAGCTTATGGCCCCAAGAGATATATGGGTACAGAGAACCATTTTAAAGGTGTCGCTGCAGTGTAGCATCCATAAAGCAAATACGTGGAAGCGCAGAAGAAATTCTACTTAAGGAAATTTGATCTGAGACCAAATGATAAAGATAATTAAGTTGTACAAACATTGAAGAGCGATCATTCTTGGAAAACAAATCCCAATTCACTGGGTTTCTTAAAAAGTAGTATTTTGTTTCTCTGGTAACAATTCAAAATGTTGAGGTTCTAACCCAATCATGAACACAAATCTCCCGAGGTTATGGTACTCTTCGCCATTTCCTGGCTACTCTACAGGGTTAAAGAGATTGTAGAGGGCGTTCTTTATGGAAATGACATAAAAATAATGTGTATTACCTCTATTCACGTTGCATTTGCCTTAGTTGTGACATAACTCAATGAAAAAAAAGCTGGAACTATAGTCTGTAGCTGCCAGACAGGTCACCAGCTACAGTTCAGGTGATTCTATGTAGGAAAGCAAGAAGAGGCGAATGGAGTGCTATTATCAGTCTTGTAAAGGAATCAAGCTGAACACAAACTCAAATTTTTCACAGGGAAGAAAGACCAGAGCTGCTAAAATTCAGTTAACCTTGAAGGAAGGAAATTAGGTTAGTGAGTTGGATAATTTAGAGCCATGCAAACTCTGAAAAGGCTGTCCATTTTACGCAAAGGCAAAGAAGTATTAAGCACAAGAGTGACATTTCATTTTTCTTTAAAAAAAATTTGAATCAGCTCCTTTTGAGAAATCAATTCTTGGTAGGACAAGTGGGTGGATGATGAATAATTAGAAGCTTTAGACAGTCTTCCAGAACAAAGATGACAGGGTCTGTGGCCAGCAGAGTATTTGTTAAGATGATGAGATTTGATCTCATTTGGTCACAGTTTGAAGATAGCAGTGATGGTTCTTTCTAATATACCACATGTAGAGAATAAAGGGAAGAGAAAGAATTAAGATTGTCATGTTTCATATTTATTTGAGAAACTGGACACATGGTGGTTCCATTTATTGAGAGAAAATGATGCCAAAGAAAGTTTTATGGAATGACAACAGTGATTGGGAAACCATACTTCTATTTTGACTCTATTGAATTTAGAGTCTCTATTGGACATCCAGGAGCCCTGGTGGCATATTGGATTATGTGTTGGGCAGCTACTTATTTGATTATTTCTTTAAGGAGTGCTGATGACACAGTGGTTACTAACCACGTGGACTGCTAACCACAAGATCGGCAGTTGGAAACTCACAGCCACTCAGCAGGAAAAAGTTGAAGCTTTTCACTCCCATGAAAAGACACAGTCCAGAAACCCACAGGCCCATCCGCTCCTATAGGGCTGCTATGAGTTAGAATTGACTTGATGGCAGTGAGTCTGGCATTTGGTTTATTGACAGCACGGCGCAGGATGGAGCAGTGCATATTTAGGGTGCAATGAGTTAGAACTGACCCAGGGCACCTGACTGCAACAAAGTGGACATCCCAAAAGCTTGGTGGCACTGCAATGCTAAGTGGAATACTGGTGTTTCAAACGTACCCTGTGTCTCCTTGGGCGATAGAAGTCATCATCTATTAACAAGATGATTGCAACCAAGAAAAGTGTTCTACTCTATCACATGTAGTCACAATGAGGTGGACTATAATCAAAGATATGCAAAAACAAAGCAAAACAACTAGACATCCAAGTAGAATTGTCAAGCATGTGGCCATAGTAATGCAGAATTCAAGTAGAGAATAATTGGAGTCAGCATCTTATGCATTATAAATCAAAAGCTAAATCTATTAAAGAACACATGTGGTGAATTGAAATTGCTTCATATGTCTCTGCTATATATATTCTGTGTCATCCCACCCCAGGAGTAACTGATGGGATCATGTTAATTAAATGCAGAAGACTCTAAATCCAGGATTGGTCAAGCTTCCCATTCCACTGAGTAACCGAGTAAGCTTTCTGAGAAACAAGAGGAAGAATTCAGTGACCACCAAGAAAAAGGGCCACCAGAGGAGCATGTGCAACGTGGCTGCCGGAAGGGACAGCAGAGACGTGTAACTGTACAGAGGCCACAGCACTGAAATGAGACAAAGCCGGGTGCCATGCTGGGATTATGGGGCACAGCAAAGGTGTAGCACCGAGACCTGAAGGAAGGACTTAATGCCTTTCTGCTAAGAGGGCTGTCAGAATAATCAGGAATTGATACAGCTACAGGAAGCCACATCTCTTTAGCACATGGTCTAACCCAATATATATCGTAGACCCATTGCTAATAACTAATTGTGGTCTTCTGGTATGATATGGAAGAAAGATCTAGGGATTTCAGCAGAATGTGGGAAAAGCTCTGATGTGCTACTTTAGCACCAGAACTCCGAGTAGTCAACTTCTCACTCTGAACATTCCTGCTTTTTCACCCTTCCTTCCACACATGCTATTCTCAAGTTCTCAATTAATAAATATTCTGTAGTATGATCTTCTGATTAGACTTGACTTCCTAGAAAAGACTGAAGTGTAGTCTAAGAGCAGTAAAATATAACTGAAACAGAACCACCCAACATCTGATAAGCAACACAGATCCAAGTTTTTCTGTCAACCTGGAGGAAGACATGGATAGAGTCCAACCTATTAACCAGGTGACCCCCTAAGGAAGTCTCTTTTGGTGTGTGAGCTACTTATAAGACCTGATCTCTCTGTCTTATTGCTCTTCTACTTCCTGAGTGCTCATATAAAGTAAGATAGAGCCGCTTCTGTGGGTTTCTGAGACTGTGTGTCTTTATAATAGTAGAAGGCCTCCTTTTTCTCCTGAAGAGTGGCTGGTGGTCTAGAATTGCAACCTTGCGGTTAGCAGTCCAGTGAGTAGCACACTTGTAGAAATATATTGTACTTTGAAAATACTGGGGTCAAGGGTAAGCAGGCAGATTGTGGAGTACAGTACCATCATTTCTGGGTTTACGCTTTCATGCTAGCCCCTAGCCTTGAATGTAGACAAGGCTGATGATTACATATAAGCATATGGTAGTATTCACATGATTATTTACTACATTAAAATGTACCTTTGTCTCACCCCTACCATTGCTGGATGTATGTAATCAGCAGCAGGCTGGTGGAACCGCAGACCGCAAGCCCGTGGCGATCCTCCAGGAGCTGATGGCAGCTTCCAGGCAAAGGATCGAGTCTATCGCAGCCTAGAGGATCAGTTTAAGTTGGCAGTAAGATTGTTATTTTTATTTACTGTTATGAACATAGAGAACATGAATAACAGAGGCAATCTGAGGCCAAAGTGGTGCCAGAAAATGAAATAACCTGGGATTTTTTAATTAGCCCAAGAAGATGGAGTTTGTGCTATAACAAATACCTCTTATTGCATTTGAATGAACAGCAAAGGACACGTAGAGCAAGAGATACAGATAATTAGACAACAGTCCATATGGTTACACTCTGTACCTCCCTTAAAAACACTGTTTTGTAGGTTACCATAAGAAATAGATATTTAAGTTGTCATTGTTACAAGGATGAGCAACAATATTTTTATTCATGCTTTGATAATATCAGTATATATATAATCAGTATATATACATATATACATATATATATATATATATATATAGAGAGAGAGAGAGAGAGAGAGAGAGAGAGAGAGAGAGAGAGATTATCTTGCAGAATGCACATTAGATTAAAGTGAAAGGCTTGGATTAAAATGTTAGTGTACATGGCCTGTGCTCACTCTTGCAATCGGATTGAGGGAAATGTCACTCTTACTTAAGGTCCTGATGAAGAAACAGATGGTATTCAGTGGGAAACCACCTCTGATCGCTGATCAGGAGGATGAAGTGTATTAGAGCCTGAAGTCAAAAAGTACTTGGTTTGTGAAAGACCCTGCTCTTCAACCGGAGCCTTCACACGGTTTTGAGTCTTGATCTAATTTCAGATTTCATTTGAGCTATGCTACTTCTTCAGTGCTTGCTAACCATTGACCCAACACTGTGTCCGTGCGTAAACAAGGCCAGTCAAGCCAGGGAGGGGCCTGGTGCCTTCAAGAAGAGTGTGATTTGAAAGCAGATTAACTAGTAGAAATGTATTTGCACAGACATTTAAGCCACTTGCTTGATCATATCCTTTTACACATATAAGATGTTCAGATAAAGGACAATTACATATTTTTCACACTATTTTATTTTGCTCTTTGGTAAATAGTACAATTTCTTGACCAATAAAGCCACTCCTGGCTGTTCTTACTAAACCTTATTTGAGAGAAGAATGATGGTGATGTAACAGCTGTTAGCAACTATGTACAAACATGAAGTTTTTACTGATTTATCACTCTATATATATCATTATAATGTTCTCCCTACTTGGACATACATTATTTTGAAGATATGTTCATCCATTTTTCACATTTGGCTTTTATTTTTTACTGAATGTGCCAGACAAAATCTGTTTCCTTCACCAATACAATCTTGTGGTTATTTTATCTTAGGTCATTTTTTATCTAGATTGAAGTAGAAAAGAAAGATAATAGAAATATGTTTAAAGGTGGTTCTTAATGGAAAGCCGAATGTGAAAGGAAGGCAGTGAATGTCGTTGGCAGGTGGGTGTCATGGCGTCAGTTCCAACCCATAGGGATCCCCTGCTGATTGCGAAATGCTGTCCAGTCCCGCACCACCCTGACAATTCTTATCATACTGGAGCCCAGCACAGCAGCCATGGGGTCACACCGTCTCCAGAGAGCTTGCCCCTCCTTTACTGCCCTTCTGCTTATCAAACATGATGCCCTTATCCAGGGATTTCTCTCTCTGAACACTGTGTCCTAGCCATGTAAAATCAGGTCTCCCAGTCCTTGCCTCGAAAGAGCACTCTGGCCTTACTGTTGTCCAAGATAGGTTGGTTTGTCCCTTTGGCAGGCCACGGGACTTTCAGCATTCTTCCCCAGCACCACATGAAATGCAGGGGGTTTCTCTGGTCTTCTGTATTCAAAGTCCAACTTCCACACGAGGCAATGGGAAATACCATGGCTTAAATGAGGCACACCTTTGTCCTCAAAGTAACACCTTTGCTTTTCAATACCCTGAAGAGGTTTCATGCAGCAGATTTGCCCAATGCAACATGTCATTTAATGTCTTGATTGATGCTCTCATAGAGCATTGATTGTGGATCCAAGCAAGACAAAATCGTTCACAACTCCAACCTCTTCTCCATTGATCATGATGTTACCTATCAGTCCGGTTGTGAGGATGTTGATGTTCTTTACATTGAATTGTAATCCACACTGAAAATCTGCAATCCTTGATCTTCATCAGTATTGCTCTAAGCCCTGCTCACTTTCAGTGAGCAAGGAGTAGAGATGACATACATTGTGGTACAGTCAGCCAAAGTACCGGGGTAAGAAAAATGGGTTCTGCTACAAAATTATTAAAATATTTATTAAACAAAAATAGTATTCTATGAAGTAATTCTTTCTCAACATACCTTCTATCTAGGTCTTAACTCTTCTGAAAGTGAGATGTCCACCTCTTACCCTAACCGGTAGCATCTGTGCTCTTTGATTTACATTAGTTTTGACATCCAAATAATGCTCCTTTCACATGTTCTTAGAGTTTGGGAACAAAAGTCACCCAAAGGGGGCGAGATCAGGGTTGCAGCATCTTTTTGCATAAGATTTATCAAAGTGACTTTTATAAACCTTGCTAGTCTTGAAGAATGAGCAGGTGCATATTTTTTCGTTTTAATTTTTTTCAAGGTGTATCTTTTCTGGACTTTTTCTGATGAGTATACCATGTTCATAAAAACTTCTGCCAATGTCTTCAAGAAAATGTTTCAAGATTACTATTTTTTTTAATCTGAAAAGCAGTTACTATGTTATTCTGGGCTAACTTCTCAGCCTTGCATGTCACTGACCTGGTAAATTCCCTGACAAGTCACTGTTTGTTACCGTTTTATTTTGATTTGGACCTTCAGTTAGAAGACACTCTGGTGAGATGGAAACAATGGTACTGCTGAGAGCACTTACCTGTAGTTGTCTGCTGCTCGCATGCACGCACTGCAGCACTTTGGGGAAGCAAGCCTGTGGGTGCTTCAACTGGAATTCCAGTCACCGTTCTTCTCAGTTGACTGACTCAAACCAAACCCGTTGTGGCTGCTTGGATTCCTACTCAGAATGATGCCGGAGGACAGAGCCAAATTGTCTTATGGGGTTTTCAAGATTGTAACTCTTCACAGAAGCAGACTGGCATGTCTTTCTGCTCTCATAAGCAGGTGGGCTAAAGCCACCAAAGTTTTCTTTAGGAATTGAAATCCCCTTGATTGACCAGAGCCTGTCATTTGTTTCAAAAGCAGGGCCTCCAAAGTCATGCCCCCATGATTCCGCTTGGAGAAGTTTCCTTTCCATCTGAGATGCTGAAGAGCCTACATTTTAATAAGATATTAGTATACATATCAATTACTTTGGGATCTTGTTAAAATGTAGGATCTAATTCAGTATATCTGAGTTGAGATGAATATTTTCAGCTGAATGTCAAACCTGAATGAACTGGTTCAGATTCTTGTTCATGGAAAGGGCAGGGAAAAAACCTGAGAATCACATAGATTACTCTTTATCAGAAAAGATTAGCTCAGAAGAAGGTGACATCTGAATGAAAGCAGGGTAGCTATGCCAAAGACAAGATTCTAGATTTACAAGCAGTGGATACTGACATACTGATGGAAGTATTTGAGTTCATGACCCCATGGGATTTATATTCCTAGATTTCCCTAAAGCCTTTACCTTTTCAAGCAGAATTGCCATTCCCTATTCAGAACTAGAGTCTGCTTCATTGAGGAGTCCCAATGGCCCAGTGTCTGAGTGTCAGACTGCTAAGCAGAAGTTCAGCAGTTTGAATCCATTAGTAAATCCAATGGGGTAAAACTCTAGCAATTAGCTCTTGAAAGATTACAACCCAAGGAACACTACAGGGCAGTTGTACTTTGTCCTAGATAGATGTTAGGAGTGAGATTTGCCTGGACAACACAGCATAGCAATAGCCAAGTACCTTCTTCTTAAATGTGGTAATTGATGATTTGAGAGCAGTTTCTCCACAAATCAAATGCACTTGGCAATAAACCTTGAACATTACCCAGGCTTATTCCTTGGTTGGTTCCATGAAATATGGAAACATAATTGATCCCTTCCTTTGGTTAAATAAAGTCAAAGTTCCAGAAATTCCCTGATAGACAGATGATGGGATGAAAGCACAGTAAAAATTGAAATAATAATCAGTAGATGGTTGTGATTCACATAAGACCAAGAAGAAGCATCATGTATGGAATCCATAAGGAATGTCTGCTGGAGGGAGCATTACATTCAGTGGGAACATTGTGCTACACAAGGAGTCCTGGCAGCACAGTGGTGATGCGTTTGGCTGCTAACTGCACAGTCAGCAGTTCAAAACCACCAGCCACTCTACAGGAGAAAGACATGACTTTCTAGGCTTTAGGAAGTTAAGCTCTGGGAAACTCACCGGGCAGTTTCTTACCCTGACCTGTAAGATCACTATGTGTTGGCATTGATTTGATGGCAGTGAATTTGGTTTTATTTTTGTGCACAACTTGGTGAAAACTAAGTGACAATGGTTCAGTGACTATTAACAGTGCCTTGCCATGCTCTTTTTCTTCAAGATTTGGTCACGCAAATTCTGGCGTAATTGTTTTGTAATGACGTTAACATTTTGTTTGTTGTTATAGCTTGATTTTATTCAGCAGTTTCTAAGTTTTAGGATTAGTCTAAAAAAGACTACTTTTAATCAAAATAAGCTGGCACCCTGGAATGATTTTGTAAGTAAAAGAAACATTTGTCTTGCATTATGCTTTTGTGAATTTTCTTGATAAATGATTATAGGTATGTCTAGAACTTTGATTCACTGTTTTTTGTTGTTTGTTACATTCTAATTGTATCATCCCTCTCTGTACTTGCTCGCTCTTTCAGATTACTCAAAAAATATCCCATTTCTTTTATTCTATGCTAAAGCTAAAAACCTATTTTTTTAAGTTAACAAGGTATAAATATAACTTTAAAACATAAATCCCACAATTTTCTTCCAAGTATCACATGGTTATTTCTATATTAAAACAATTAAGTTACAAATACTATTTTTTGTTTTAAATATTTTTTCAGCCTCTGAAATTTCTTCTTGTATTATTTCTTATTGTTGAAGTGAATGTTTTTCATGAACTGCTAGTTACCTTCAAATATATGTTCTCTGAAACATCATATTCAATAGTGTCTTAAAAAATAACTTCACTCTGCATTGCACCTTTATACTGACATCTTCACAGTTTAAAGATATCCTTTTAATATTTTCCATGTTCTATTTACTTCTGTTAAATATTTTATTGATTTCATAGTTACCCGATGGTAAAGTATGTGTGTTTTGCTACAGATACTTGGTTTATATATTTTGTGTGCAATCTTACTCAAGGTAACTATGTGCGTAACTTTCTCAATGCCTCTCCTCTCTCTCTCAATTCCCCGGTGTTTTCTTATATAGTTGACCAATATTGTTCTTCAATCCTACATTAATTTTAGGTCTTATGTGTTTAATGGTTGCCCTATTTCCACCCAGTAATCCTCACTCATACACTCAGGTACTACAAGTAGAACTTAATTCATTTTAGATATATCAAAGTGTATTGCATTTCTTTTTTTACTCTATGTATCCCTGTGCTAGTTGTAACTTAAATCTATAATCCTAGGTATTGAGTTCCTCTTTATCTGTGTCTAATGAGTATCTAGATTTGTTCATCTTCATGTTTATTGATTTGTTAAGGGTTATCAGTTTTAATTTAATATTTAGCTTTGAAAACTAGAAATTATGCCTTTTATTTTCAACTGCTACAATGCCTTTTACCTTTTGAGATAGTATTTATGTTATTCCTTCTCATAAGTATACACTCTGATGCTGTGCAAATGATTTCAGTACATGCATCTCTTGTGAATCTCTTCTTCAGCTTTTTTCCCTACTAAAGTTGGTTCATGAAAACACATTGTCTTATGTCTTTTATGATTTTTTATTGATAGATCTTTGGTCAAAGATGCTCCTGTGATTTTAATTCTTTTTTATTTACTCCAGTGAGATGTATGTTTCAGAATAAAATATTATCACCCTGTGTATGATAGCAATAAACAGAGCTGTCCTCACAATAACTCTTATGCTTGAGCCCGTTTTTTAGTCACTGTGCCGATTCATCTTGTCCAGGGCCTTTCTATCTTTACTAAAGCTTGGCTGTCCCGAGCATGATGTCCTTCTCCAGGGATGGTCTCTACGTTCGTAGGCTTCCACTTATCAGTGGAGATTCATCTAAAACTCACTCTATCATTGAAGGGTCTTTCTTGATGTGGTTTTTCATTCATCAAACCCCCCATTGTTACATGCAGTTCTTAATTCATGTCTCCTATGTGAGGTACTTTTAGGACAAACCTAAAACTCCAAAGATTTAACATGATTCTATATCCAGGGAATTGCTGGTTTGAACATTCAAATGCATTTGAGCTCTCACTTTCTCTTTGCTTCTGAATCCAGGCGATAATACATGTTTCTCCACTAGCGTTAGAAAGTAAATTGCATTTTTTTTCATTCAGAATTTTGGGGTGTGCTTTCATAGGATTTGCGTTTATTAATGCAGTCTAACATAGTGATGAAAACTTAATTGCTCACTTCATTGCTGTTCTCTGCTCTTCTACATTTGTACATTTTCTTGACTGCCACAGGGAGAATATAGCTTGCATTCATCAATAGTCAATCTTTCATTGGATGTGAGAAATATCCATTTGAACAAGACAAGGAATTGAGTTAATTTATCTTGTGTTTCTCAAAGATATAAGAAGGCCGCTGATGCAAATAGATCTTGCATACAATTTGTGTCAGTCTCCAATGCCCCCAAAACTTAATATGGCCTCTCTGTTCTCACTTCTTGTTAAATCCATCTTCTAATATTACTGAACTGGGAATGTGAAAATAGGAAGCTTTGATCTCTCCTTTGTCAAAGCTTTGCCAGTGGAAAGGGACCTGATTGTCCCTGTTTTCACATTTTAAAAAATTCCAGGAAGCAATCTGTTTGATAGGGATAGGTACAAATGTGATGCTTTCAAAGACTGTTGTGACAGAATACAATGATTCTGCACATCTCTCTTCAGAATTAATAGTACCTTTAAAATTATATTATTGGAGTGAGATACGAACATAAACCTAGCATGTAACCTGCAACTATTCTACAAAAAAGATTGATTTAACAATATATTTCAATAACCCATCGTATTGAAGCTACCAAGCAGTTATTCAAATGCAGAATAACATTATTGCATGTTTTACAAACATTTTTAGATTCATGTCATTTTATTGAGTTTCACAAATGCTGTTTTCCCCCTGTTATTTCCTTTGACTTATCCAGACTCAAACAGTTTTCTTTTAAATGCAGTGAACATAATTTATTATTTGCTATTATCAAATATCCGAGTTAGCATTCCTCTAACATTCTAAAGCAGGTTATTTATAGGATCTTTTGGTCTCTCTCGCTCCCTTCTTCCTCCTCAGTCTCTTTCCCTCGCTCCTTCACTCCCTCCCTTCCTCCTTTTCTTCCTTTCCTTGCTACTGTTCTAGCGCTTGTCCAGCACCACATCCAATTTCAAAAGTTTTAGGGTTTTCTATGGCAGGACCCTAGTGATGGCACCAGTTTTGTGGTAGTTAGCTTTTGCTACTGACGAAATGATGTAAAGAGCATGATGCCTTGAAACAGGCAACATTAACCTATAGCCCAGTTATGTGGAGTGGCAGTTTGGGTTACACACAGGTCAACAGTTATTTGGTCTCAGTTGCAATCTCTCATGTATTTACCATCAACTGCCACGGATTATGGACACTAGCAGCTTCCTGAGAGCCTCACCTGGGAGTACTACATCAGATTCTTATAATATTGTATTGCCCCACAGCCTTAGTGAGCTGTATTTCAAAAACACTAGGTGACACTTTCATTCTCAGAGTATAATCATGCAATGACACTCTGATCCGTTAGCTCACTAAAACAGTAGTTTGGATTCAAGGGGTAGGTGAATGGACTCTATATCTTCATGAAAGATGCTGCTGATGTTTTCCCCTATGTTTAAAGTCTATTACATGTAATTCCCTTGCTTTCCATTATTTTCTTATTTACTGTATGTGATAGGTAGGTTTATTGTGCCAAAGTGCCCAATGAACACATGTGGGATTAATTGAAAGGTGGAGAGATAATAGCCCGGCGAGCCTTGCCTTTCCTGTTCTTGGTTCATCGGACCAGTGTGCTGCTGCCTTGCTTGTTCTGTGCCTCCATTTGCAAGCTACACTACCTGTGGGACACCTAACCCATGGACCGTGTCACTGTAATTTGAGTTTCCTTCAACACCTGCTTCGCCACGCTACTGGAATATACATCTCTTGAGCTAGGGCCTATCATACCCTGCCATCTGGCTGAGTGCTGGCGACCTGCCTTGCTGTTTGCTGCCTGTGGCCATTTAGCCTGAATCACTCTACAGAGGAGTACCTGGCAGCCCACAACTCTTGGAGGACTGTCAGTGTATTAGCTTTCTCACAGAAGTGAGTTTCACTGAGCCATTTTCACTGCTTTATAGATGAATCGTTTTTTTCTTATGTTCTCTATCTATCTATATAAATATATAAAATTTTTAGTGTCCTGGTTTTGTATCTCTAGAGAACCCTGTAACATAATTGATACCAGGAGTGGTTTTAGGGAAATAAAATCATAAATATGGGATTCTTAAATTGGCTTTCCAGGCTGATTAGTCTTAACAGCACTCATAATGCTACTTCTACATCTAAAGGCATGGAGAAGTCTGCCACCCTTACTAATCCATGGTGTGAAATAGCAACATTAATATAAACAATATCGTCACCAATAGATGAGATGCTGGTTAAAGGAGAGGCTCTGGTGATCATATGTTTGATCTTTTCCAGGAGTTTTGCCAGGATAACAAGTATAGGGAAGCTGGTTGACTGGTCCTCCTTACAATGGAGAGTGTGATTAAGGAGAGGGATGGTCTCAGAACTTCAGAAGCGTGACTTCAGTGCCAACTAACAGACTTAAAAGCTTCTGCTTGTGCTACAAAGGAGAGCCTTCTCTCCTCTAGTAGTAGAACTGACATTGCTGAGAACCAGGTCCATAGTCTCATCATAAATGACTGAATTACAATGTCGGCTGAATTGCAGATATAGAGCAGTGTCTGATACTAAAGTGAGGGCATTGATAGGAAAAAGTTGGGACTCTGAAACATGGGATGGGAACATATGGGCTGATGATCCAGAAGAGGAGGATATTGACCCCCTAGAAACTATTGAGTCACCCCAGTCAATAGATCCACACCTCCCAGCCGAAAGTATTAATCCACTATCAATAAAAAATCAATCCACACCTGAGCAGATTAGCCAAACTGTTCAAGCTGAAATGCCAGGTGGGGCTGCATCAGTAAGTAGCATTGCCTGAGGGAGATGCCTTACAAGATATTGCTGAGAGCACCCGAGAAACACCCTCACCACCCATTATTTCCGCTAGACCTGCAACTAAAATTAAGGCTCAGAAAGCTCCTAAAGGTGAGGTTGAGATGATTACCAAAGAAGAAGTGCGCTATACTCACAACAATCTGCTCAAGTTTTCAAATATGTACAAGCAGAAGCCTGGGGAATATTACTGGGAATGGTTACTAAGAGTGTGGGATACTGGCGCAAGAAATGTAATAATTGACTAGTCTGAGTTTCTGGATGTGGGACCCCCTAAGCACAGATTCTTCTTTAAATGTCTCTGCGAGAGAGGCTAAAAGAGGATCTAATTCTTTATTTGGTTGGTGCACTGAAGCATGGACTGCCCGATGGCCTACATTAGATCAACTTGAGGCACCTGACCTACCTTGGTACACTGTAGAGGAAGGCATCCAAAAGCTTAGAGAAATTGGTATGTTGGAATGGATCTATCAGGATATTCCCATAGACCAAAGAGGGCATGTCCTGAGAACATACCCTTTACCACAACCATAAGGAACAAGTTTGTGAAGTGGGTCCCAGTATCTCTTAAGACTCTTGTAATTGCTATTTTATGTGCACCAGGATTAACAGTGGGCAATGCCCTAAGTGAACTCCGACATTTGCCCACAATGGGGCTGATTGGTCCCCATGATGGTAGAGGACAGGTGTCAGCACTGGATCAACAGAGACAGAGCGGGCGTGGTTATAATAGACAGCAAGATTTCCGTACTAATCAAAGCAACCTGTCTCATGTGGATTTATGGCATTGGCTACTTAGCCATGGAATCCCTAGGAGGGAAATACATGGGAAACCTGCTAAATATCTACGTGATCTATGCAGGAGAAAGAATGGTAGATCAGGTGAACAGCAGTATAGACAGTCACGATCACTCAATCAATTCCCAGACCTGAGCCAGTTTACAGATCCACAGCCCCTTGAATGAGGGGAGGCCATGTCCCTTTGAAGGAGGACCCTGCTACATCACCAAAGGTCTATACTGTTAGTCCTTCTTCTAGCCTTCCCCAAAGGGACCTGCGGCCTTTCACACGAGTGACAGTTCATTGGGGGATAGGAAATAATCAAATTTTTTGGAGATTACTGGACACTGGCTCAGAACTGACACATTCCAGGAGACCCAAAGTGTTTTGAAGGCCCACCAGACAGAGTGGGGGCTTATGGAGGTCAAGTTATCAATGGAGTTTTAGCTCAGGTACACCTCACTGTGGGTTCAGTTGGCCCCCGAACCCATCCTGTGGTTATTTCCCCAGTTCCAGAATGCATCATTGGAATAGACATACGTAGTAACTGGCAGAACCTCCATATAGGATCCCTGCAATGTGGAATAAGGGCTATAATGGGAGGAAAGGCCAAGTGGACACCATTAGAACAGCCATTGCCTAGGAAAATAGTAAACCAAAATCTGTACCTCATTCCTGGATAGATTGCAGAGATCAGTGCCACCATCAAAGACTTGAAAGATGCAGGGGTCTTGATTCCTACCACATCCCAATTTAACACCTATTTGGCCTATAAAGAAGACAGATGGATCGTGGAGAATGAAAGTGGATTATCGTAAACTTAACTAGGTGGGAGTCCAATTGCAGCTGCCATTCCAGATGTGATGACATTGCCTAAGCAAATTAATACTTCTGGTACTTGGTATGCAGCTATTGATCTGGCCAATGCCTTCTTAATACCAGTCTTGAAGGACCACCAGAAGCACTTTGCCTTCAGCTGGCAGGGGCAACAATATACTTTCACCACTCTCCCCAGAGGTGCATCAGCTCTTCTACCCTGTGCCATAATTTAGTCCAAAGGAAACTTTATCATCTGTCTATTATACAAAATGTCACAATAGTCCATTATATTGATGACATAATGCTGATTGGACCCACTAAGGAGGATATACCAAAGACTCTAGATTCATTGGTACATCTGAGTGCACGAGGTTGGGAAATTAACCCAATGAAGATTCAGGCACCCTCCACCTCAATAAAATTTCTAGGGGTTCAGTGGTGTGGGGCATGTCGAGATACTCCTACTAAAGTGAAGAATAAGCTATTGCATCTGGCCCCCCAACAACTAAACAGGAGGACAATACCTAGTGGGCCTCTTTGGATTTTGGAGGTACCATATCCCTCACTTGGGTATTCAACTTTGACCTATTTATCAAGTGACACAAAAGGCCTCCAATGTTGAGTGGGCCCCGGAACAAGAAAAGGCTCTGCAACAGTTTCAGGCTGCCGTGCAAGCTGCTTTGCCACTGGGACCATAAGATCCAGCTGACCCGATGGTGCTAGAGGTGTCAGTTGTAGATAAAGATGCAGTGTGATGTCTTTGCCAGATCCCTATTGGTGAATCACAGTGTAGATCATTGGGATTTTGGAGTAAAATCCTGCCATCCTCTGAAGACAACTACTCCCCCTTTGAAAAACAGCTGTTGGCTTGTTACTTGGCCTTGGTGGAGACTGAACACCTCACCATGGGCCACTAAGTCACCATAAGGCCTGAACTACCCATCATGAACTGGATATTGTCTGACCCACAGAATCATAAAGTTGGACGTGCGCAGCAACACTCCATTGTTAAGTGGAAGTGGTATATATGAGATTGGGCAAAAGTAGGACCTGAAGGGATAGGTAAGCTGCATGAAGAAGTGGCCCAAATGCCCACAGTCTCCACTCCTGTCACAATACCTTCTTTCTCTTAGTCTGGACATATGGCCTCCTGGGGAGTACCTTATGGTGCTTTAAATGAAGAACAAAAAGTCATGCTTGGTTTACAGATGGCTCTGCATGATATGCAGGTGCCACTCATAAGTGGACAGCAGCAGCACTACAGCCCCTTTCTGGGATCTCCCTAAAGGACAGTGGTGTAGGGAAATCCTCCCAATGAGCAGAACTTCGAGCAATGCACCTGGACGTTTAGTTTGCCAGCAAGGAAAAATGGCCAGATGTGAGACTGTATACTGATTCATGGGCTGTGGCTAGTGGCTTGGCTGGATGGTCAGGGAATTGGAAGGCACATGATAGGAAAATTGAATGGGCCAAGAGGTAAAGGTAATCATGTCTCATGTGAACACTCACCTAAGGGCTATCACTGAAGAGGAAGACTTTAACAATCAAGTGGATAAGATGACATACACTGTCAAGACTGGTCCTCCTCTTTCTTCTGCCACTCCTGTTATCAACCAATGAGCACATGAACAAAGTGGACATGGTAACAGGGATGGAGGTTATGCATGGGTGCAGCAACATGGACTTCCACTCACCAAGGCCAACTAGGCCACTTCCACTGTTGAGTGCCCCATTTGCCAGCAGCAGAAACCAACATTAAGTCCAAGATACGGGGCCATTCCTTGGGGAGATCAGTCGGAAACTTGGTGGCAGGTTGATTACATAGGATCACTTCTGTCATGGAGGGGGCAGCATTTTGTTATTACTGGAATAGACACCTGCTCTGGATATGGATTTGCCTTCCCTACACACGATGTTTCTGCCAAAACTATCATTTGTGGACTTACAAAATGCCTGATCCACAGGCATGGCATCCCACATAGCATTGCTTCAGATCAAGGAAGTCACTTAGCAAATGCAGTGGGGCAATGGGCTCATGCCCATGGAATCCACTGGTCATATCATGTTCCTCATCATCCTGAAGCTGCTGCCTAGATAGAATGGTGGAATGGGCTCCTAAAGACACAATTTATGGCGCCGAGGTGGCAACAACTTGTGGGGCTGGGACAATGTTCTCCAGGAAGTTGTATATACTCTAACCAGTGGTCCTGTGTCTCCAATAGTCAGGATTCACGAGTCCAGGAACCCAGGGGTTGAAGCTGGCAAGGGACCATTCACTATTACTGCTAGTGATCCACTAGCACCATTTTTGCTTCCTGTCCAGGCAACCCTATGGATGTCAGGCCTGGAGGTCCTGGTCCCGAAGGAAGGACCTCACCCACTTGGAAACACAGCATGGATTCCACTGAACCTACAGCTGAGAATGCCCCCTGGAAATGTTGGGCTTCTCTTGCCTTTGGATCAACAGGTCAGGAAGGGTGTCACTGTACTGAGTAGTGTGATTGATCCTGATTACCAAGGAGGAATTGGACTGGTGTTACATAATGGAGGTAAAGAAGAATATGTCTGGCATCTAGAGATCCCATAGGCTGACTCTTAGTGCTACCATGCTCTGTGATTAAAGCAAATGGTAAGTTACAGCAACCCTATTCTCACAGGACTTATAATGACCCAGACCCCTCAGGAATGAATGTCTGGGTCACCCCACCAGCCAAAAACCTACAGCCAGCTGAGGTGCTTGCTAAGGGCAAAGGTAATACAGAATGGGTAGTAGAGAGAAGTAGTTGTACTTATCAGTTATGACCACGTGATTAACCGCAAAAGTGAGGTTTGTGATTTTCAGTTTATTTTTTATATGCACTTATTGAATATCTTTCCTTTGTTCATGGATGGTATGTGGGATACAATTGGACTCAGTGTGTTTTCATTTATATGTATGATAGATGTTTGATGTTAAGTGTGATGTCATTAATGTCTGGAAATTACATATGGCTAAAGAATTGTGTACAGGTGCCAAGTTGTCAAGGAGTAGATTATGATAGGTAGGTTTATTGTGCCAACCTGGCCGATAAACACATGGGGGATTAATTGAAGGGCAAAGAGATAAATGGCTTGGTGAACCTCGCCTTTCTTGTCTCTTGCTCTTAGATCATCGGACCAGTGTGAGGCTGCCTTGATTGTTCTGTGCCTCAATTCACAAGCTACACTATCTGTGGGACATCTAATCCATGGACTGTGTCGCTGTAATTTGAGGTTCCTTCACGACCTGCTTCGCCACACTACTGCCAGAGTATTCGCTGACTGGTGGGCTGAAGGGTAGTGCAATGTAGAACAATTCCAGCTATCTGGACACAGGCAGCAAACAGCTAAAAACTAACAGTCAGCCAGATGGCAGGCTCCGACAGTCCCCAGCTCAAGAGATGTGTCTTCCAGTACTGTTTTACAGATTAACTGTTATGTTATAAATCTATCTATATAAATATACATATATAATAATTAGTGTCCTGTTTTTGTGTCTCTAGTGAACCCTGTCTAGCATAAAGTAACACCTATTAAATCCATAGGGGCCTCAATGGTGTCATGATTACATACTGGGCTATGACCTGCACAGTGGCAAGTTTGAAGCCACGAGAAGTTCTGCCAGAAAACAATGGTGTTTTCTACTCCCATTAGCAGTTACAGTCTCTGGAACCCACGGGGGGGGGGGTCATTCTGAGTCAGCATTGACCCTATGGCAGTGAGTTTCCTTTTACCTTTAGAATTAATTATCATCCCCGTTTGGTGGTCTCTGGTTAAGTTCTCAGATGCTACCAAGAAAGGTCAGCAGTTCAAACGCAGCAGGCACATCATGGGAAGAGGAGGGACAGAGACTGCTTCATAAAGTATTAGAGCTTCTGGGACACCATGGAGCCATCGTACTTTGTCCAGTAGAGCAGCTGAGTTGGAATTAACTTAATGACAGTGGGTTTGGTCTCTTGCCATCTTTTAATAAATAGTTTTACATTCTCTTCTCCCCATGGTCATTGAGTACATTTCAAACCAAAGCAACTGAAAATAGTGTTTGAGAACGTATGGTGGAAGATAATCAAGGGGGAGTTGGAAACACCAACCCTTAGGGTTCGGGTTAGGGTAGAAAGAGAAGAAAGAAAGTAAAAAGGAAACAGCAGCCTTGAGTCAGTAGCCCGGAACTTAACCCACACTGTCACCAAACCAATCACGTTTTCCTTCCCTTCCTCCCTTGAGCTCCATCTCCTGTCTGTATATTGAAACTGTGGGGGCGGGGGTGATTCTGACTCACCATAACCCCATTGGACAGACTAGAACTGTCACAATGAAACATCAACATGCCTTGCCAATTTCATACATTGTCTAGCACTCATTCTTATTTAGCACTCTTTCTAGGATTCTACATAAATCTGTTAAATATACAGTAAAATACTAAAATTCATAATAACTAAAATTAACATTAAGCATTTTTTGTCAAAGTTTATTTTGATGAAAAATTTAAATGATATCCTCATTACTTTGCAGAATTTTTTGGTGATTTATACATATATTTGTTAACTATGAATTGTGTAACTCAAGTTGACTTTCTTCTTTGGCTTTTTAAAAAATCATTTTATTAGGGGCTCATACGACTCTTATCACAAACCATACATACATCGATTGTGGTAACCACATCTATACATTAATTGCCCTCATCATTCTAAAACATTTTCTTTCCACTTAAGCCCTTGGCATGAGATCCTCATTTTATCCCCTCCCTCCCAACTCTCCCCTCCCTCATGAGTCCTTGATAATTTATAAATTATTATTTTGTCATATCGTGCCCTGTCCGACGTCTCCTTGCACCCACTTTTCTGTTGTCTGTACCCCAGGGAGGAGGTCACATGTAGAGCTTTGTGATCGGTTCCCTCTTTCCAACCCACACTCCCTCTACCCTCCCAGTATTACCACTCTCACCACTGGTCCTGAAGGGATCATCTGCCCTGGATTCCCTGTGTTTCCAGTGCCTATCTGTACCAGTGTACATCCTCTGGTCTAGCCAGACTTGCAAGATAGTATTCTGATCATGACAGTCAGGGGTGGGGGACGGGTTGGTGGGAGGGTGATGGGAGGAAGCAATTAGGAACTAGAGGAAAGTTGTAGTTTTCATCAGTGCTACATTGTACCTTGACTGGGTCCTCTCCTCTCCTAGACACCCTCTCCGCCCCCCCTACCCCCGTTGCAAGGGGAGGTCCAGTGGCCGACAAGAGGGCTTTGGGTCTCCAGTCTGCACTCCCTCCCTCATTCACTATGGTAAGATTTTTTTGTTCTGATGATGCCTTATACCTGATCGCTTCGACACCTCGTGATCTCACAGGCTAGTGTGCTTCTTCCATGTGGGCTTTGTTGCTTCTGAGCTAGATGGCTGCTTGTTTACCCTCAAGCCTTTAAGACCCCAGACGCTATACCTTTTGATAGCTGGGCACCATCAGCTTTCTTCACCACATTTGCTTATTCACCCACTTTGTCTTCAGAAGTTGTGTCGGGAAGGTGAGCATCATAGAATACCAGATTGTTAGAAGAAAGAGTTCTTGTGTTTAGGGAGTACTCGAGTGGAGCCCCAATGTCCTTCTGCTACCTTAATAGCAAACCTATAAATATAGGCACATAGATCTATTTCCCCATCCTCATATATAAATATATTTGCATATGTACACGTCTATATATGCCCTTTGCTTTCCAGCTCATTCCTCTATTTCCCTTGACTTTCCTCCTGTCCCACTATCATGCTCCATCACCACCTGGGTTTCAGCAATACCTCTTCTTTACATTACCCTTGATCATGCCCTATGAGGCCTACCACACCTGCCTCACCACCAATTTGGATCACTTGCTATTCCCTTGTCCCTGGGTTTGTTAGCACCATTTCCTTTTCCCCCACCTCCTCCTATCCCATGTCCCCCCAGAACTGTCGGTCCAGTTGTTTTCTCCTCCAGATTGTTCATCCAGCCTATCTTATTTAGACAGACCTGCAGAGATAATAACATGCACAAAAACAAGACAGAGCAAAACCAAGCAAAAATATACAACAACAAAAACAAACCACTGACAAAGAACAAAACACAACAAGAAATAAAAGCTTGTAGTTAGATCAAGGACTCTTTGTTGGCCTTTAGGAGTGTTTTCCAGTTCAGTCTGTTGGGGCACCACGCCCTGGCCCCAAAGTCCACCTTTAGCATTCCCTGGGGACCTTGCCGCTCCATTCCCTTGCTGTTCCGCTGCACTCCCCCAGTGCTTTGCCTCGGTGTGGTGGGATCAGGTCAGGCACAAATCTTACACTGTGTCTCTGGTGCTGTCCCTCGCAGGGCAATGGGTCAGTGAGGGACATCATGTCGCATAGTGGGGCTGGCCACGTGGTCATCTCTGTGGACTTGTTGCTCTAATTGGGGTCATCGTCCTCAAGGCCTGGTGGGATAGGATGTGCTCCACTATCTCTTACTCCCTAGTCATCTGCTCCCATGTGCTCCGATCAGATATGTCCCTCTCCTGGAGCTGCAGATTCAATGTCATCCTTTGAAATACATTATCCTACGCCCATTTAGTATTTAGTACTGGGGTCAGCCCACTAGACCTCTCCACTGGTCCTCTACTCCATGCCAGAATGTTGCATTCACACCTTGAAACACTGGCTTGAAATCTGGTCCCTTTAACCCTGTGGAAATATAAACAATACTATCCCTTGGGTGGGTTAACGTCCCGTGCCCCTGTTAACCATTTCTTCCTTATTTTCATCATTTTTTTCTTTCCCCACCTCCTCCCCAGTTGTCTACCATGTGCATCCCTGGATTTGATCTGGTCCCTGCCATACTACATGGTCCTCACCCCAAGAATGTTTGTATAAAGTACCTTTTTCCCTATGCCCCTTTGCACTTTTTTTTAAACGCTTACTTTAGAGGACTCATGTACTTTTCGTTTTGTGCCTGACTTTACTTCAGTTAGCATGATTTCCTCCAGTTCTTCCCTTGCAGCAATGTGCCTCATACGTTCATCACTGCTTTTTAGCGATGTGTAGTACTCCATTGTATGTATATACCACAGTTTTTTAATCCAATCGTCAGTGGATGGAAATTTGGGTTGCTTCCAACTCCTTGCAATTGTAAACTGTGCCGCAATGAACATTGGAGCACAGATGTTTGCCCTTGGTTTGTTTCTTGCTTCTTCTGGGTGTATGCCCAGTAGGGGGATTGCTGGATCGTATGGTAAGTCTATTTCATCTGTTTTAGATATCGCCAGATCGATTTCCATAGTTTTCGTACATACTTACAACTCCACCAGCAGTGGATGAGAGTTTCTGTCTCCTCACAGCCCCTCCAACACTTGATGCTTTCTGATTTTTTTAGTTGGGCTACCTTTGAGTGCATTAATTGGTTCCTCGTTGTTGTTTTAATTTGCATTTCTCCTATGACTAAAGATCAGGAACATTTTCTCATGTTTGTTGGCCATTCGGATTTCTGCCCCTGTGAAACTTCTCTTTGACTTCTTTTCCTACCGCTCAAGTAGGCAATTAGATTTTTTTTGAAAGCCAGCAGAGTACTATACATTTTAGTAATAAGGCCTTTGTCTGGTGTGTCATGGCTAAAGATGTTTTCCCAGTCCGTGAACTCTCTTATTATACTCTTGGTGAATTCTTTTGATGTACACGGGTGTTTTATCTTTAGTATATCCCATTTGTCAATTTGTGCCTCCTCTGTGTTTATGTCCTTCCATATTTCTGATAGCCTATGTATTCCTTGTGCCAAAGTTCTGAAGTTGGTCCCAATTCCCTCATTGATGGCCCTAATAGTTTGGGATTTAACTTCAAGGTCTGTGATTAACTTTGGGTTTATTCTTGTGCATGAGTGAGATAAGGGTCTTGCTTCATTGTTCTACAGGTAAATATCCTTTTTTTTTTCCGGCACCACTTGGTAAAGGGGACATCTGCTTCCCACTTGATATTTTTGGGGCCCTTATCAAAGATCAGGTGTCCGTATGCTGATGATTTTATTTCTTGGGTTTCAGTTCTTTTCCAATGGTCTGAGTATCTGTCATTGTACCAATACGATGCGCTTTTGACAACTTTGGCTGTATAGTATGTGCTAAAGTCAGGTAAAGCAAGCACTCCCACTGTGTCCTTTTTGAAGAGTTCTCTGAAAATTCTGGGCTTCTTCCCTCTCCATATCAAGTTGGCAATCAGTTTTTCCATTTCTTTGAAGAAAGAGGAGGCTAATTGTATCGGGATTGCATTAAATTTATATAATGCCTTTGGCCGAACTGACATCTTGACTATATTGAGTTTTCCATGGGAGCATGGGATATTTTTCCATTTGTTGAGGTCGCTCTTGGTTTCTTGTAATAGTGTTGTGTAGTTTTCCCTATATAGATCTTTTGTTCTTTTAGTCTTATCCTAGATATTTTAATTTTCAAGTGGCTATTGGGAAGGGTAACACCTTTCTGATCTCCTCTCCTGTGGCCTTATCTAATGTGTATAACAGTCTGATGGACATCTGTTGGTTGATCTTTTATCCTGCCATGTTGCCAAACTCCCCTATTGCTTCCAGTACTCCTCTTGTGGAACTTTTGGGATTTTCCATATATAAAATCATATCATCTGCAAATAAATATAGTTTCACCTCTTCCTTCCCCAAATGAATACCTTTGATGTCTCTTCTTTGCCTTATACTGTTAGCTAAAACCTCCAGCATGGAATTAAATAAGAGTGGGGGCAAGGGGCATCCTTGTCTGGTCCCCCTTTTCAGTGGGATTTTGTTAGTCTTTTCTCCATTGACTACCACGTTGGCTGTTCGTTTTTCATATAAAGCTTGTATTTTCTTGAGGAACTTTTCTTCCATTCCTATCTTCTCAAGTGTCTTAAACAGGAATTGGTGTTGGATGTTGTCGAATGCTTTTCTGCATCTATAGATATTATCATGTGGTTCTTATAATTTTTCATGTCAATGTGACAAATAATACTAATAATACTAATGGTCTTTCATATGTTGAAACATGCCCGCATCCCTGGTATGAATCCCATTTGGTCATGGTGAATTATTTGTTTTATATACTTTTGTATTCTGTTGGCTAGTATTTTGTTAAGGATTTTTGCATCGATGTTCATTAGGAATATTGGTCTGTAGTTTACTGAGCATTTAGGGAAGAACTAACACCAATCCTACACAAACTCTTCCAGAACATAGAAATCGATGGCAAACACCCAAACTCCTTCTATGAAACTAGTATAACTCTGATACCAAAACTGGGCAAGGATTCCACAAGAATTGAGAACTACATAGTTCGGGAGTTTACCATCTTTTCTATGCTCGGTAAATTTCTCCAGTGAAGCCATCTGGTCCAAGGGATTTTTTTGTTTGATAATCCCTTGATAACCTTTTCTATTTCTTCTATTGCTATGGATCTGTTGAGATTCTTGACATACACCGAGGATAGTCTAGGGAGGGATTGTTTTTCCAAGAATTTTTCCATGTCTTCCAAATTGCTAATTTCATTGGAATACAATCTTTCGTATTACTGTGTAACTATCCTTTTGATTTCATTATGGTCTGTTGTAATGTCCCCTCTTTCATTCCTAATTCTTGCTATTGAAATTTGTTCCCTCCTTTCTTTGCATAGGTTTGCCAATGGTCTATCAATTCTGTTTATCCTTTCAAAGAACCAACTTTTAGCAGTATTAATTTTTTCATAGTTTTCTTTTTTTCCCCTCTCCTGAATCTCAGTCCTGATTTTTATAATTTCTTTTCTTTTGTTATTAGTAGGATTGTCCTGCTGACTCTGCTCTAGTTGTAAATTTTGTGCCAGCATATCAAACACGAGTCTCTCTTCCTTTCTCAGGTGTGCTATGAAACTTCCTCTGATGACTGCCTTTGCTGTGTCCCATAAGTTTTGGTATGTCATATGCTCATCCTAGTTGGTTTCTAGAAATTTCCTAATTTGTTCTCTGAGATGCACCAGTACATGATCCTTTTGCACTAGAGAGTTATTCATCCTCCAATTGTTTGCTCTTTTTTTGTCTTCTCCTTTTATTGATTTCCAGCCTTATGGCACAGTGTTGAGAGAGAGATGACGGCATGGTTTCAATGTGCTTAAATTTGTGTAGATTCGCCTTATACCCCAGCATGTGGTCTATCTTCAAATATGTGCCACGGGGCCTTGAAAATAATGTGAATTTTTTTGCATTTGGATGAAAAGCTCTGCAAATATCTATCAGGTCAAATTGTCTAATTGTGGTGTAGGGATCTCTAGTCTCCTTGTTAAGTTTCTTTCTCTCTGATCTATCTTTCTCAAAGAGTGGTGTGTTAAAGTCACCCACTATAATTGTTGAGGCTGTGATTTCTCTTTTAATCTTTTGGAGTGTTTGGTTGACGCATTCAGTGGGTCCCTCATTCGGGGAATATATGTTTACAATGCTTAGTGGTTCTTTGTCTAACATTCCCTTGAGCACTATATAGTGTCTTTCCTTATCCCTTTTTATGGTTTTCATTTTGAGGTGAATTTTGTCTGAGATTAGGATTGCCACCCCTGCTTTTCTTGTATTGCTGTTTGCTTGGTATACCTTTCTCCAGCCTTTGATTCTCAGCCTATTTTTGTCTGCAGCCTTGAGATGTGTCTCCTGTAGGCAGCAGATTGATGGGTTGTGTTTTCTACGCCAGTCTGCTAATCTCAGTCTTTTAATGCCTGAGTTCAGGCCTTTGATTTTCAGGGTTATTATCTCCATCTGTGGACTCTGTGATGTCATCTTATACCTTTTGCATTGGTAGTTTTCCTACTTTCCTTTCTCATTAGTGTATTGTGCATGTGTGTGTGTGTGTGTGTGTGTGTGTATCATTCTCAACTTCTTTCCATCCTTAAGCCAATGCTATGTTGGAGTCTGTTTTCTCTTTGTTGCCCTCTGGGTGAGGTTGTTCTATGTGGCAGTCTCTTATTTATGTTTGGTGGGTGTTGTTCTTCTGCCATTACTGCATTGGCAAGGATATTTTGTAGGTCTGGGTTTCTTCTAATATATTCTTTGAGCTTTTGCTTGTCTCGGAAGACTCTTAGTTCTCCAACTATCTTGACTGATAATTTGACTGGGTAGTGTATTTTGGGTTTGCACTGTTTTCCTTCAATTTTTGGAATATGTTACTCCACTCTCTCCTCTTCTTCACAGTTTCTGCTGATAGGTCTGAGCATATTCTTATTTGGGAACCTTTATATGTGATTGCTTGTTTTTCCCTCGATGCTCTCATGATGTTCTCCTTTTCCTCAAAGTTGGATAATTTAACTATTATGTGCCTTGGTGACTTCTTCTTGGGATTCCGTCTAGTTGGTGTTCTTTCAGCCTCCTGAATGGTTGCCTGGTTTTCATTCATTAAGCTGGGGAAGTTTTCCTCCAAGAATTCTCTTGCTTTTGTTGCAGATGACTTTTTTGTTGTGTCTTCCTCCAGTAAGCCAATAATTCTAATGTTGTTCCACTTCATTGCATCAGATACAGCTCTTAGATTTTCTCCAGCTTCTCTGATGATCTTATTAGATTTTTGTTCATGTTTGTTAAAGTCTGCTTGGCTGTCCTCCAAGTCACTGATGCGGTCCTCTGATTCCTCCAGTCGATTCTCAAGGTCCGTGTTTCTGCTACTGGTTTTTGTTATCTCCTCCCTAAGCTCCTGTATTTCCCTTTGGTGTGTGGCCTTTATCTCCTCTATCATTTCATCCTTTTTCTGTATTGTTTCCCTCATATCTTGTATGACTTCAAGCAGCATTCTGAAAATTTCTTTCTGTGGCAGTTCAATGTCTGCTTCTTCTATGTATGTTGTTATGTTCAGGACAACTTCTGCCATAGCCTTTTGCTTCTCCTGTTTTTTCATTGAGGTCCTTGGGGCTGATGGTCCTTGGGGCTGATGGTCCTTTGTGTTGCGTTGTTTTAGAGGAGCCAGGTGACATTTTTCCAGGGAGTTGAAGAGCACTGGCTCTCTCTCGGAGATTTGTAGGAATGCTTCTTTGAACTGCCTACAGCTAATTTTACTATGGGATTAACCTACCATTTTATCCTCCTGTGGCTTCCCTATGAGGGTAGTGCCCCAGAAGGCTGGTGGGTTGCCTACTTTGGTGTTGCAGAAGTTGGGCAGAGGTTCCTGAAACAGCTTGGAATGTTGATGAGTGTTGGCCGAGCTGCCTTATGCGCCCAGGTACACAGGGAGTAGTTACCCAGTGGGAAATTGGGCAGAGTATCCCCTGGGGAGAGAGCAGGGTTTTCCCTAGCCTTGGGCCAGCTACACAGGCTGGAGCTCACCTAGCTGGGTGTGGTCCAGGCATAAATTACCTAGGCTATGGGGAATTGTCTGGAGGTCAGCAGTTGAGTGTGAGAGAACAGGAAAGAGACAAAAAGGAGGAAAAAATTTAAAAGTATGACCGTTTAGACTGTGGGGGAATATAAGAATGAGAGGGAAGCAAAAGCAACTATGTAGCTGAGTCCCACTCCTGGCCTGTGGAGCTGCAAGGGTTTAGTCCATTCCCTGAGCCCGCTGTGGCAAGCTGCAGCTGAGCAGAAAAAAAGCCCAGGAGTAGCCCTCAAAGATCATGGAGGGACAGAGAGCAGAGATGTAAACAAAAGTTGTAATGTAGCTGAACCCCGATCCCTGCCCATGGAGCTGCGAGGGGTTAGCCCCTGCCCAGAGGAGATGATGGCAAGCTGTGGCTGTGCTAAGAAAAAGCCCCTGATCGGCCTTCCAGTGCTCTGGGGGAACAGAGAGCAGAGATATAAAGAGAAGCAACAATGTAGCTGATCCCTGACCATGGACCTGCAAGGGTCCTGTCCCTGCTCTGAGGCAGGTGGTGGCAAACTGTAGTTGTGTTGAGGCCAAGGTCCCCTAAAGTCTCCAGATGGTCCCAGCTCCAGCAGAGACATTGGAGGTGTCAAGGTCAAGCCCCAGCCGGCTTCCACTGAGGTAACCCAAAAGTCCCCAGCCCCTCAAAACCCCAGGGTCTGTGCCTACCTATCTTTATGATGCTCCTCCTGCATTCCAGCAGTGTGGAATTTCCCTCTAAGCAACTCTCCTGGGCTGGACTCTGCAGAGTCCCTCTGGTATGTGTCACCCCATCGCCATCTTTCCAGAAGTGACTTCTCTTCTTGGGCTTAATAATTGCAATTGAACACCTTTTGCGAAACAAACTATGTGTGCATGTTATGTATGTATTAGATTGTTCTCATAAATGGTGGCGTTAACTAATTCTATTTAATAATTAACTGGAACTACAATTTTTGAACTTAAGATGACAGCATAAGATCACTGTGTAACATTTTATACTCAATATAATTTTTGAACAATGCCGTTTTCTGAAAATGCCAGGCATATGGACTCAGCATATGTTCATGAACACAAGTGCATACTCTAAGCTTTGCTGATACACAGAGGGGTGTGAATAAAGCCTGTTGAAAGTATAATAATAGCCACCTTTGTGTTCATCCAATGCAGCAGTTTTAGAACATGCCATTATTAGTTTTATCATTGTATTAGAAATATAAGAATTAGGTCTTGTTATCAGCTCTCTATTCCACTATTATATCAAAAAGTAAATATTCGAGCATTTATCTGATTGAATGGTCTGTATAAATTCATACATTTTGATGATAATAAGAATGGTAATAATATGAAGAGGCCAATATTAATAAAATAAATTACTAATTCTATTTTTAAATTATTTATAAAGGCTTCTCTCCTAGGATAGTGATAGTTCATATAGAGGTTCACAAATGTTTCTCTCCCACAGAACAGTAGAAGTTGATGTGTAAAAATGAAGATAGTCTTGAGGTCAAGAAACGTGTAAAATAAGTGTGGGTTGTTTCAGTTTAGTTTCCTGCTGTACTTGTTTTTGTTGTTTAATAAATTAAAATCTTAATGGAAAAGAAACTTTAATAAGTGTATATCATTATTCCCTTAATAAAATTAGTACAGTTAGAACATTTTTTAAAATAGAGCACTAAAATAACAAAATCAGCAAGGTTTCCCCATACCTAAATTTAATAATTGTTCAAATGTTTCCTTTACTTCTATTCTTCTTTCTAAAATAAACAATAGATAAAAGAAAAAAATGTATCAAAAAGCTGAAATTTAACCAATGGTAGCTAACTTCCGATCTTATTTTTACTATTGCAGAATACTTTATTCCCTCTAAGTGATGGCATTGAAATAGGCACTGATGTCTGGAAGTATCTGTGCACATGTCTGACAAAATTTACTTCTGATGATTTTCTGTAGTACCATTTTATGACAGGATGACTATAATCTATCTATATAAAATAGAAACAGCATGACTGATGCTTATTTTACAAAGAAATATTATGCTTTCTGAAAGAATATAAAGTATAATCAGAAAAAGGGGGATTATGAGAAGAAAATTAGTTAGAATAGGTCAGTGTCTTCCAGCTATTCCCAAAATTAGATACCCAGAGCAGTTGATCTTTCTTAGGAGTTGTAGTTTCCAGATGAATTTTTTGTAGTAGTACTACTTTGTGATACCCATATTTATTAAGATCTTTGAAACTGTCTCTGCTTTGACTGCATGGTCATCTAGCTCATAATTGTTAGGTAGCTTCACAGATATAATGAGTGCAGGGCAGGAGCTGACTTTTGTAGCTGATAAATGCTCATCAATGCTATCAGTACTGTGGAGGTGATTCCCGATGCATGACAACCCTAACGGATGGGGGAGAGCTGCCTCAGTGGTTTTTCCAAAGCTGTAACTTTTCCTGGGAGTAGAAAGCCTCATATTTGTCCCAAGGAAAGATTTAGGACTATTGATCTTGCAATTAACTGCCCCATGCAGAACTCTCTATCCCTCCAGGGTTCCCAGATTCACAGTACTTGACGTGAATTAATGATTGACGATTCTACTTTATCCAGTATGTCCATGATCAAGATGGCCTAATGGTTAGACTTGTATTCACCAGTTGACGAATGTATGAGTCATGAGAAATCAAAGCAAAGCACCCAAGGTTTTAAATCAAGACTTGCTCTGCATTCTATGAGTCAGGAACTGCTGTAAGCTGGCATGTCTGTTTCCACTCAGAGTGGCCCTGGAGGACAGAGAAGAACTGCCCTATAGGGTTTCTAAGGTTGAAAACTGACTGAAGCTGATCACCAGTTCTTTCTTCCACCGAGCAGCTGGAGTGCTCAAACCACTGTTCTTTCATTCAGCAACCCAGCATTTAACCATTCCACCACCTGTGACTTATACTGGCGTTCGTTTAAAAACAAAATATTGTCAAATAACTTTAATTTTCTTCCTAAATAGAATGTGAATAAAATAATCAATACTAATAATTTTGAAAGCTTGTCAATAGTGAATCATGAGCCAAAGTATTACTTATAAGAAATTTATTAACGTCGTTTTCTTTAGATCATGTTTCTGTAGACGTAACCAAGTCTGCAGATCCCACTCCACTGTGCGATTTTATCTTTTCCTTCTTGAGTTACGCTTTCTATTTCTATCAAGACTGAGGGTTGAGACGCTCCTGAGACAATGTCTGCCTGTGTTAGCGCAGACTCTCGGATGGACAAGTGGAAGTACAGGGTTGCTTAGTCACATAAACTCTAGACAAGTGGAAGAATAGTTTCATAGGATTTATAAAAATATATACACACTCTGAGAAGTCTTACAACTGGCCACTTTATTTAAGGTCAACTTTTTATTGATAGTTTATTTAGCAAGATAGGGTTTGCTAATTATGCTTAGCTATTAACCTGGAACATAACACTTGATGAAACACATAGATTAGATATATAGTTTGGGGCTTTTTCTTCATCTTCTTTTGTATCTGTTTTATTCCATGTATATGTTATTCAGTAACACATTTATTTTATTGGAATATTGGCAGTTTTATTGGCATATATCTTACACATCAAACAATTCAATAGTTCAGTCATACTAGAAAGAGTTGTACAATCATCTCTACAATCAATTTTAGAACATCTACTTCTTTCTTGTACTTATTGTCACCAATTCCCCACCTCCCTGCAATCTCCCTCACTGTATCCCCCAAGAATTCATCAATGCAGTCAATGTCTCTATAGCTCCCCCATCTTGTATTTCACATACAGAAAAACATACAAATAATAAGTCTCTGCCAAACATTATATACATCAGAATCTTACAATCATCTTATACGCAGGCCTACTATTAAAGACAAGTTTTACACCTAAATCTGACTTTAAGTCAAATTTGTGTGCAAATTGGAACAGTTAGCTATAATTGGTATGTGATGTGTGTTAGTCAAATGCTTGTCTATGTATACAGTACATAGTGTAACTTTCTGTGCACTTCCAGATACATTAAAATATCTTTAATATAATAATCCAAAATTTGATTCATGCTGTTAAGTAGCATCTCTTTGTTCTCATGAACAATTATATGCACCTCAAATTTTAGTATAACTCACTTTATGGGAGTTGACTTTTAATTGCAGGTTGTACATTGAGCCTAATCCCAGGTACTGTCTATAATTACTGCCGTGCTCCTGTGTGCTGTTGGAACTTGTCTTTAGTTTAGTAAAGCATATCTTTAAAAATGTCAAACATTCACAAAAATTATCAAAAGCTATTCAGTAACCCTTAGGCTCTGCTTATTTTTAAATAAAGCTAGCATTGAAAGAAATCATTGTAGACAGTAATAACTGAAAAATGCTTCATACCTCTAAGGTTTAAAATGAAAGAGCTTTATATCATTTTGCAACATGAAAAACTGTTCTATATATGTGACCTCTAGGCGTCAGAGAGGGATGCAAGTTATTTGTATTGAATTCTGTCAATTGACATTATTTGTGACAGGAAGAAAGTTAAAACTTCAGAGAGTGAGATCCACATGCATACGTTTCTTAACACTTCAAAGGGAAGGCAGACTGGTTTCCAAATATTCCTATGTAAAAGTTTTCTCTGCTATATTCTCCAAAAGTAGGATCATTTATGACATTTGGATTTGGTCATGACAAAAATTTTAGTGTATTTCTTCATGATACTCAGGAAGGTAAAATAGGGTCTCCAGTGAGCAAAACAAAATAAACCTATCAACAAAGAATTGTTTCATTTAATGCCTTTATTTTCTTGAAAGGCTTTTTGCTAATTAAAAAATAAAATTTATTCAATGTGTAATAAATAATTAGTATAAACTATATACTAATTTTCTGTCTGTTAATGCCAACCATTTTTGGTAATGCCACTAGACCACTGTTAAAACAAACCCTAGTGATTTTATCAATTGGCAGGTTATAGAGTCTTTAATTTTGATTATGGAAAAATCAACCTGTAAGTAAATTGGAATTTAAATTGTGAGTTTATATTCAATATTATTGCAAGAAAGACATATACACTGTGTACCTATTCACAAATACCATATAGATAATAAATATACACAAATGTAAAGTACATGCATATGTGTGCAAATATATATGTACGTGTATGTACATACACACAGGCATTTCAAAAATTCATGGAATAATGTTATTAGTTTTCATTCCATCTTTATACAACTTCTGAGGCACTCATGACATGTGATGTTTATGTGTGTATTATCATAAACCCTATTTTGACTGAGTTCAGGATCCTGTAATAGCTGGTGTGACTCTGGAGAGTTGATTACTTAAGAGGTTATAGGTAAATGCGCAGCATCCTAATCCCAGATTTATAAGACTGCAGATAACTACATGAACTAAGGCTAGGATAAGTTGAATCGAGTGATTAGAAAAATAATAAAGTTAGTCTTCCATCCTAAATTCACTCAATTTTTAAAAGATTCTTAGTAAATAACATAATTATGGCTCATTATACTGCACATTATGATGGATTTGAATTTAGTCATTTCTAAAAACTAAAAATATGTTTAACAAATCCTACTAAGAGGGTCAGTAAAGATAATAACATCCGGGCCATATGAGTAAGTCCTGAATTCTATTTCGAATTTGAAGAATCAAATAAAGCTTTCCATAAATGATTGAAGCTACATCAGTCTTTTCTCATTTTTTCCTTTTCTTTTCAATAAGCTGTTTAGATATATTTGTCAAAGACCTTTAGGAAATTGTTCTGATTCCTCTCTAAGAGTTTTATGCATTTTATCTTAAGTCTAGAAGACTCTCTTGGCAAAAATTTACAGACTCTTTCATCACTCAATGAAGTATTTCTTTCCCTCTTATCTGTCTACTGTTCTGTTTGACTTTGGCACATCATTGAAACCTCTCTCAGATTGTGAAATCAGTAGGAATCTCTATATTTGTTCTGGTTCCAAAATTAAATGTTTTATTCAACATGAAAGCTTTCTGTGTTTACATACTTAAATAGGTGTGACAGTGGTAATTCCACGATTGATCTCAGCCACCAAAGAATGAAACTGGTTGGAGGGCTTAAAATTTTTTCTGCTGTTATGCATATGAGATATCAGTAAGTCAGTACTATACAAATGTCCCTACAGAGAACTCTATTTTTCCCATACAAAAATGTCTTGGCAAAGTGTTACATACAAAGTTTTCTACACTTTCAGTAAGTGGATATTAAAATTACAAAATAATATCATATTTTTATCTTATTTTTAAAGTTGGTTTTTAAAATAATCATGGTATTAAAAATGGCTACTATTTACATTCCCCCAGTTTCATACATTGTATATGGTGGCTTACATTTATTTCTTTTAAGCACACTATTTGCTATCGCTTACCCAGGATTTAACATTAAATGAACACAGAGGATATCTTTTAACACTTTTATTTCAAACAAACACATAGAAGTCAGTGCTATAAATTTATTACAACACATATGATTTCTTAACCTGAGAAAAAGAAAATTGTCACATATTCTGAACATGATTTTAAATTTGATAAACAGGCCGGCCCCAATCCCAACTACGTGGACACCTACCCCTTCTCCCAGAAGAATTTATTTCAGAGGGCACCATTGAATTTGCAGCTCAGAGAGAGGGACATGTCCGATCAGAGCACACGGGAGCAAAAGAAGGGGGAGGAAGACAGAGTATAGCACATCATGGCCCACCAAGCCTTGATGATGACATTCCCACTCAGAGAAGCCAATCCACAAAGAAGAACAAATGGCTGGCTCCATGACATCCCTCACTGACCCAGAGCCCAACATGGGACAACACTGGAGACACAGTGTGGGAATTCCGCCCCATCTGATCCCACCACACCAAGGCAAAACACTAAGGGTGTGGAACAGAACAGCAAGGGGAATAGAGCAACGAATTCCCCGGGGAATACTGAGAAAATAGACTTTGGGGTCAGGGCTTGGCACCCCAACAGACTTGACTGGAAAACACCCCTAAAGGCCAACAAACAGTCCTTGAACTAACTACAAGCTTTTCTTTCTTCTTCTGTGTTGGTGTTTTTTGGTCATTGGGTTGGTGTTTTTGTTGTTTAGTTTTATTTTGTTGCTTGGTTTTGCTCTTGCTCTGCCTTGTTTTTGTGCATGTTATTAACTCCACAGGTCTGTCTAAATAAAATAGGCTGGATAAACAATCTGGCGGAGAAAATAATGGGACCGACAGTTTGGGAGGGTGGTGTTGAAAAGGGAGAGGGGAAGTTGGGGGGAAACGAAGTGGTGTTAATAAACCCAGGGACAAGGGATTAACAAGTGATCCAAATTGGTGGTGAGGAGGGTACAGGCGGCCTGGTAGGGCATGACCAAGGGTAATGCAACTGAGAGGAATTACTGAAAGCCTAATGAAGGTTGAACATGATAGAGGGACAAGAGGAAAGTCAAAGGAAATAGAGGAGAGAATTAGGAGGCAAAGGGCATTTATAGAGGTCTAAATAAAGGCATGAATGTGTGTAAATATATGAAGTTGTGGAAATAGATCTATGTGCATGCATGTATAGATTTAGTATTAAGGTATCAGATGGATATTGGGCCTCCACTCAAATACGCCCTCAATGCAAGAATACATTATTCTATCAAACTGGCATTCCATGATGCTCACCTTCCCGACACAATTGCGAAGACAAAGCGGGTACATAAGCAAATGTGGTGAAGAAAGCTGATGGTGCCCGGCTATCAAAAGATATAGCATCTTGGGTCTTAAAGGCTTGAAGGTAAACAAGCAGCCATCTATCTCAGAAGCAATAAAGCACACATGGAAGAAGCACACCAACCTGTAGGATCATGAGGTGTCAAAGGGATCAGGTATCAGGCATCATCAGAACAAAGCATCATATCATTTTGAATGAGGGGTGGATCTCAGAGTGCAGACCCAACGCCCACTTGTAGGCCACTGGACATCCCCTTACAGAAGGGTCTCGGGGAGGAGATGAGCCAGTCAGGGTGCACTGTAGGAATGATGAAACATACAACTTTCCTCTTGTTCCTAAATGCTTGTTCCCCCCTCACTATCATGAGCCCAGTTCTACCTTACAAACCTGGCTAGACAAGAGGATATACACTAGTACAGATAGGAACTGGAAACACAGGGAATCCAGGGCGGATGGTCCTTTCAGGACCAGTGTGGTGAGTGACGATACTGGGAGGGTATAGGGAGGGTGGGGTGGAAAGAGGGAACCAATTACAAGGATCTACATATTACCTCCTCCCTGGGGGATGGACAACAGAAAATTAGGTGAAGGGAGACATCAGAGAGGGCAAGAGATGACAAAATAATAATTTATAAATTATCAAGAGTTCATGAGAGAGGGAGAGCAGGGAGGGAGTGGTAAAAATGCGGAGCTGATGCCAGGGGCTTAAGTGGAGAGCAAATGTTTTGAGAATGATGAGGGCAATGAATGTACAAATGTGCTTTACACAATTGATGTACATATGGATTATGTTAAGAGTTGTATGAGCCCCCAATAAAATTACTTTTAAAAATTGATAAAAACAGGATATTTAATAAATCCTCTAAAGATTGCACATCTAGTGATTTTGAATTGATTAAAAGGGTTTATGGGGGTAATAAATATACAATAATTAGTAACAAACAAAAAGACAAAGTTAATAATGTTTGGTGAACAAAGTAATCATTCAGTACAAAATTTTTAATTAACCTCCTACACTAAAAAAAAAATTTAGCCATGGATATGACTCTTCCACCCTAGCAAATTTTTGGAATGTCAAATTTAAAAACACATGTAAAGACAGTAAGAAAACGTGTTTTAATATTAGTATCTTCCACGAGGTAAATATTTAATCATATGTTGATAAGTATAAATATAGTTCACATTTTGCAAAATGCTGAAGCAGTTGTTCCTTTATGTTTCTTCTCTGCTTTTAGATGAGCAGGTTTGCCATTTTTATACTATATAAAAATCATATTTTCTATAAATTTAAGGTATCTTTATGAGGTTTATGTTCAGTTTTTTTCAAATAAGAATTTGAAACTCAAACTCAAAAAAATAAATAACAAAATGCTAACTATTCATATTCTTTATCGTCTAGTACAATAAAGATAAATGATTTTACATAATCCCAATTTTTGACAATTCTATCATCTATTCTTTTTCTAATAAGTTTCCTCAGCAGACAATCTCACAAGGAACAATTTTCTACCCATGCATGTAACCACGCTAGAGTTGCTATGAACAAGGGTACCTTAAAGATTCCAGTTGGTTAAGGTCAAGCATTTCAGTAGGTCTAGAACTGATACATACTGGAACAATGGATAGTTCTATTTCCTCTCAAGTTCTGCAAGATCTAGTTTTTAAAATTGACAAAAACAAACGTGAATTTTTGCATTTTTAACTTTAATTTATCTTGTAACATTCTATTTGACATAATGAAAACATAAAGTTAATGCCATAAAACATTTCTGTTTACCCTACAGGTCTTATGAGTTTTTTTAAACTTTACATGCCATATTTAATAATAAAACTAAAGCAATAATTGTATATATATATACATACACACATTATATATGTATGTATGTATGTATGTATGTATGTATGTATGTATGCATCTGGTGGTGATGGGCTGATAACCAAAAAGTCAGCCTTTCAAACTCACCAGCTGCTCTGTAGGAGGGAGATAAAGCTCTCTGCTCTCATAAAGATTTCTGGATTTGGAAACCTAAAGCGGGAACTCTACTCTCTCTTATAGGGTCACTATAAATCCAAATCGACATATATATACCCAAAAATAAAACAATTTTTTCAATGTTTTGCATTTAAATTTTTTCACAAAACAAACTTATCACATTGAAAATACTCTCCATTACATGTAATACATTGATTCCATTCTTGGAAACATTTTTCAGACTCATCTGTTTGGATGGCTGACAGCACCTCCCTCATTTTTTCCTTCATTTCTTCTCGGTTGTCAAATCACTGTCTTCTATGTTCCTCTTCATTTGCAGAAACAAAAAAAAAAAACAGGTTGCATGGAATGAGGTCAGATGAGTCAGGTACATGGTGTAAGAGAGGCATTCTGTTTTTTGCCAAAAATTGGAGCACTGACATGGCTGGGTGAGCAGGTGCATTGTAGTGGTGGCAAAACCAGTCCTCCTTGTGCCACAAGTCAGGCCTTTTCTGTCACCCACTGATAAGCAATTTTCAGACTAGCTCAGCGATTTTCAACCTGTGGGTTGTGACCCCAATTCATAACAGTAGCAAAATTACAGTGATGAAGTATGATGATAATAATTTTATTGTTGGGGGAGTCACCACAACATGAGGAGCTGTATTAAAGAGTCGCAGGATTTGGGAGGTGGCGAACCAATGCTCTAACTAGAAAGCCGGATTAACAGTCTGACGTGGTGGAATGAACTTCAAATGCACTCTGAGCTGACATTTTTGTCTATTTCAGAAGTTGATAGACATCCAGAACATCCGGAACGAGGCTTGTCAACAATGAACATTTCACCTGTTTTGAAATGAGAATATCACTCATACACTTGAGTTTTTCCCATAGTGCTATCCAAGTAAGCTCTGTTCAACATCGCAACAGTTTCGGTGGCAATTTTATGAGCAAGAAACAAAGTTTCACAGTTGAACACTGATCTCTTAAATTTGCCATCACAAAAAAACTGGTTTTGAGTGAAACTGCTTTCATGAAAAAATTCCATGTCACCAGAGAGAACTTCCCAGGCAACACCATTGGGTGCACTAACTCAGAGCGAGTTGCTGGAAGCTCGCTTAGTGGAGAAATTGTGTACTGGGAAAGCTCAGCTCCAATCAGTGTAAATCCACCTTTTTTGGGGGGTTGGGTAACCCTCTCCTATACATAGTATTTTGCTTATATATTTGTGTATATAAATGTGTGCATGTGTGTATTATGTGCTTTTCCCTAGTCATATGATACTATCATGGGAAATATTTTCTTATCAAATAAGACAACATTTGACTCAAATAACAAAAGTCAAAACGGAGCACAAGAATATGAATTCTGACGTAGAAATTATGGGACATAGGGGAAAATGCAATTTTAAAAGAGCATATGTAGAACGATGAGCTGAAAGTCTGGAAACTCTGCTAAAATTTGTCTGCTAAGGAAGTCCAGTTGGTATTTGATGAATGGTGCCACAGATGGAAGCATCCACGTACTCAGACCCCAGTAGTTGAAGGGGATGCAAGTCTTCACTGTGTGCAATTACAGCAATAGCACATCATCTAAAGACTTGACCTCTCAACTAGTTAGCTACAAATAGGCCACGAGTGGGCGTTGTGAAAGTCATACCATTGTAAGAGTAGATGTAAACAATTTCAGGAAACTCATCGATGACTTGAGAAATTATACTTCGTAACTGGAGATGAATATTTACTAATATTTGACTACATTGGGGATGTGATATACAGAACAGTAACTACTAGGAAAGTAAAGTGTTTATTAAAAACATAAATCGCTATTTTACTGGCTATTTTATGTGAAAGAAATTACTTACATTCTCTGAGATTTAAAAGCTTTTTAAACCACAAATCATACAAACCTAAGTAAGGTTGGGAAATGTATGTTACTATGTCTTGAAATTCTGAGAGACACTTTGTAAATGTCTCTTAAATGCTACATTAAATAATTAAAAAATGTGATAGAAATAGAAATATATTTTCAGTTTTCAGGCTTTCCCATATTTGAAAATAACATTAGGTTTCAATAGCTCACCAAAATGACCCATGATTATGGATTTTGTGCTCCATTCAGGTTGCATTTTTTATTTATCTTATTATTTACATGAGGCATTACCAAATTGCTGTCATTAATAGTAAGACTAGTGTCAAATAGAAGCATGGTTGTAAATTTAAGGCAGTAAGAATGAGAACTATTGTTAACCAGCCAAGAAAGTGAAATAATAAAGCAAGCTCGTGCTATTGCAAGTAAAACTGCGGGCCTATATTGCAAGAGATAGCAAGTGACCCAAGATAATAGAAATGCATCGCCTTAGGTGTCCACACTTGGAAGTGTGTCACTTATTTCTCATGTTTAATTAAGTAAAACTACTACATCATAAATTCATCCAATTGTTGATCATAAGCTGTGAAAAATGAGCAATCTGTATAGATTTCTTCAAAACTATGATCAACGCTAATATCATTGGACTTTTCCTCTTTAATCACAGTTTTACCTAAATTGGATTTCTTTAAAGTAGATATTTTACTTTAATATTTATGAAATTAAATAGGCTCTGATGTATACACACAGGCATATGTATCTAGAAAAAAAACTTCACTGTTATCCAGACGATGGTGACCCCACCGAAAACAATGAAAAAAATAATTGCACTAAGGTAGTAAGGATAAGATAACATTAGAATGAAGACAATACAAGTAACATGTGAGCGGGCAAAGACCCCCATCAACATTCACGAAAACAGGGAAGAATTTTTTGTCATGGAACATCCAAGAAATCCTTTCCCCCAGAACAAATTCAAGTTGTTTCTGTGGGGAAGTGGACTGGCCAAGTATCACGTTCTACCCAGCATAATTGAGCTTACAGTGGTCTCTGCCTCCTGGCAGGGCTGTTCAGGAGTCTTGTCATTGTCTATAGCGGGCTTGCCAATGGCTCCGTCTCACTATTACTTTACAGGTGGGTTTGGGTCTCCCACTGTGCTCCACAGCCTTCTATTAATTGGGTATAATTTTAGCTCTGATACTTTCTTCTTCACCATATTTGGATGTTGTAATTATCATCTTTCGATCTCACTAGCTGGTGTACTTCCTTTGTGTGAAGTTAGTTGATTCCTTGCTTAGATGGCTGCTTGTTTGAATACAAGCCTTTTAGACCCCGTCATTTTTTGATTGATAGCTGGGTACCATCTACTTTCTTCACCACACTTTGCTGTAGCACCCTTATCTTCAGTGATCATTTCATGCAGGTGACTTTTTGGTTTCTGAAAATCTCTGTGTGTGTGTGTGTGTGTGTGTGTGTGTGTGCATGTCCGTGTTTGTTTGTGCTTGTGTGAATCAGTTAATTAGTTGTTTAGTTGACTCCAACTCATGATGACCCTGTTATTGTTGTGTACTGTGATCCTCAATGACCCTCTGCACAATTGATCAAAACGCTTCACAGTCCTGGACTATCCTCACAATCATTAAAATGCCTGAGCCCATCGGAGCAATACATCTCGTCAAAAACTTTTTCACTTCCCCTCCAACTTTACCAAACATGATGTCTTTCTTCAGAAACTGGGTTTCTCTTGACAACTTGTCCGAAGTATGTAAAATGAAGCCAGGCCATGTTTGCCTCTAAAGAGCCCTTTGACCTTACTTCTGCCAATACGTACTTTTTTCTTTTCCTTTTAGCAGTTCATGGTCCTTTCACTATTCTTCTTCTGCACCACAGTTCAGATGCATCATTTCTCCCGAAGTCTTCCTTACGTAAGACCAGATTTCACATGCATGTGATGCAATGGAGAACACCAGCCTCAAAATAACATCCTGCATCTTCAATATTATTATAAAGAAGATTTATGCAGCTGAAGATCATCCAATAATTGTTGTAGTAGTGCATGATGACCCCAGATGTGTAATACAAGACCTGTGTCACATCAGGATTGGGGCAGTTTATTTTTCAGAGGTAGATAACCAGTTTTTTTCTTTCAAGATGCCTCTAGGTGAACTCAAATTTCCAATTCTCCTATTAACAATCGAGTAGATTATGCATTTTCATCACTCAGGGACTGTATATGTTACATACTCCTATTTACAGCCATTAATATGATTCTGACTAATAAAACTCTAAAGGACAGGGTAGAACTGACTCTATGAGATTTTGAAGTTATAAATTTCCACCCAAACAGAAAGCCTTATCTTTATCCTCTGTAGCCACTGAGGGTTTTAAACTTGACCTTGTAGTTAGCATCCCCAAAGGCAGCCCACTGTGTGAAGCTGAATTGACTAATGAAACAAATTCATCGACACTCATATATGTCTAAGAAAGAGCTTTCTATCAAGACGTAATTGTATATCAAGAAAGCATCCCAGCCTAGTCCAGGTCAAGTCCATAAGTCTGACACTAGTCCACAAACCCCTCTTCAGGCTCACCAAGCCACAAGTAATGATGCAGAAATGCAGGAAGATCACACGCCAGAGGGTACAAAGTTTTGTGGATCAAATGGCAGTGAACACCTCTCCAGGGCTCAGCATGACTTTTCAGTAGGAAGGGGAAGGCAGAGAGAGAGAGAGAGAGAGAGAGACAGTGGCCCACCTCCAGAGAGTCATCTATCTGGTGGCACCTCCAAATGAAGTTATCAAGCTGCAACCTGATTGACAGGCTACATTCTGCCACTACATTTCAAGTTGACATGAAATTACGTAACTAACGCAGCACTATTCCTTCATCGTACCCATATTGTAACTATTTGTACAGAATCAGGTGTAAATTGTTAAACACTTATGTTTTTCATTGTTTTCTTTATGCACAGGGAAGTTTCTTAGACTCCCTCCCCCAACTCTACCCCATCTTATCTCAATTATGAATCATGTGGAAACTACATTTCCTTGATTAAAAATATTACCTTGAAGTATAAAAAAAATCAGGCATGTATGTTGCGTGACTGTGCTCTTACACACACACGTACCCCAATAAGATATATATTTGTATTTATCATTGAAAGTCTCTATCAAAGTTGTATTTTTTTCTAGCCCTCATGAAGATATCACTGGGCATGTGAGTGCTGTAGCTAAGTGTGGTGAAGAAACCAGCTGGTTACAGGCTATTAGAAAGAATAGCATCTGGAATCTTAAAGGCTTGTCTTCAAATAAGCAGCCATCCAAGTGAGGCATCAACTAAGTGCACATGGAAGATGCGCACCAGTCTGTGTGATCCAAGAATTGTAAATAATGTAACCCAAAATTCATTGTGCTAAAATTGTGAAGATCCAGTGTGCAGAAGGCTATGGATGACAGTGGAAGCTGAAAACCTATTTGCAAGGTCCCCACATAGATTCCTCCCGTGAATACTCTCTGGCCAAAGCCTAGGTGTGAATAGTCTTGCTGTCAGCTGGATGCAGTGGAGAGTTGATTTCGGCAGACGTTATTAGGTCAAATGCAACACTCTATCATTTGATCTCGCTTTTGACCTATTTTAAAGTAGTTTTGGCTTTTAAAGTTTTACATTTTCTTTTTACTTGAAGATTTTCCCTGCTTGTTCTGTCACTGCTGTTTGCTTATGTTTTGTATGATTTTCTGTATAAGAAACCCCGGATAGGTAAATCCATAGAGCAGTAACTAGATTCGTAATTACCTAGGGCCATGGCCAGGGAGGTTGCTGGGGCAATGGGAAGCTACCACAATAGATATGAGAAGATAAGGTGCTGAAGTTGATTGTGGGTCTTATGGCCCAACTCTTCTTAACATGATTGAATGATTCAATTGAAGACATGTGAATTATACGCCAATCAAATGATTTTTTTCAGTTTTATTTGTTGTTCAGCAGTTTGTTGACCACTGATTCTGCTTCTCCCTCCTAGTTTATGATTCCCAAAAATGATGATAAATTTGTGGTGGCTGAAAAAAACAAGAATAACTGAATAGCTAAAGGTAAAAGTTTTCTCATATACCCAAGAAATACCTAAGGAAAATTCAAGAATTTATATTTGCTTGGCTATGAAGTACTTTTCATATTGAAATTTCTCGTTGTATTTGTAATATGTGCTGCTCTAAACCAAAACAAAGCACAACCCTCCTGCCATCGCCTCCATTCTTCTTCGTAGCGAACTTGGAAATCGGTCCCAGAGATGTTTCTGGTATACATGCCACTCATTATGTTCGGTTAATGGAATTTGGTGATTTTGTAATCCTTCCCTACACACAACCTAGAAATCTCACGGTGGCTTTATAAATATTGACCTGGTATAGAAAGCACTGGCTTTATCCATGTGAAATGTTATCATCTGCTTGACTTTTACTGGTAATTTTGGTACATAAACATTTCAAAATCTCTCTGCAGCTGATTTTCGGTTATGGAGAGAGCTTTGACAAAGGCAGCATTTCATTTAGACCAAGTCCTTACCGAGAACGCAGCTCCCGTATTTAGGGAGCAAGTCATTCTTGGAGATTGTTTTGTGTATTTACTTTTTAAATGCCCTTAGCTATCATTTAGTTCTTCACAGTGCAGATCACAAGTACAGTTAGAGAACCTGACAGTCCTAACACCAAGTGGCAAAGCGGAGGGGGAGGGGTAAGCTGAGTACAAGAGTGGCACTTTTTATAACCCCTTGTTGCAGTGCTGAAAAATATTGTCATGTTAGGTTTAAGAGTTAAAATAGTGATGTCATGTCACACGCACCCTGCAGTATCCAGTGTTATTTTTTTCCACTTTGGTGGCCATGACTCAGCTCTGTGGAGATCAATCAATCAATCAATCACTTCCCACCCTCTATCAGCTTCAAAATGATCCAACACACTTAAAATGCATAACTCCATAATTTACATTTCATGTTTAGTTCAATTATATGTAATTTAGTATTGATTGAAGTGATAATGTAAAGAAGAAGGCCTTTTCCAAATGGGCACAGAATAGCAAAGTATGATACTGTTACAGGAACTTCTACTGATGCCAAAATTGTCTATTTCTTTTTTTTTCTTCTTGTTCTTTTTTTAATTTTTATTTATTTATTTATTTTAACAATTTATTGGGGCTCATACAATTCTTTTCACAGTTCATACATATACATACATCAATTGTATAAAGCACATCTGTACAGTCTTTGCCCTAATCATTTTTTTCTCTTTTCTTCTTTCAAAATTGTCTATTTCTATTAGAAAGACAGTGGCCCATTAAGCTGGGTGAGAGGATCCATCCCTGAAGCACAATTTTTAAACCATGCGGAATTGATTTTAGACCATGCGGTATTCCCTTGTCCTGTTTGTGCTATTGCATCTTGGTCCATGTATAGTTTCCACATGAGAACGAGGAAGCGTTCTGGAATTAATATTCTTCTCAACGCCGTCCATGGTGTATTGTAGTCCACTCAGTCAAATGTCTCGGCACGCTAAATAAAACAGAAGTAAGCATCTTTTTAGTCTTCTCTACTTTCAGCCAAGATCAATCTAATATCAGCAATGATAGTCCATTTCCCATGTCCTCTGCTGAAAATAGATCACTCCTGTGGTATTGCCTTGTCAATGTACTGCTGCAACCTCTGTTCAATACTCTTCAGCAAAATATTATGTGAATTCTATGTTAATTATATTATTCTATAATTTGATCTTTCTGTTGGGTCATTTTTCTTTGGAATGGGTACAAATATCACCATGTAGCTGACTTCCAAATTTCTTGGCATAGACCAGTGAGTGCTTCCAATGTTTCATCTGCTTGCTAAAATGTTTCAATTGTTGTTCCATCAATTTCTGAAACCTTGTTTTTAGCTAATGCTTCAGTGCAGCTTGAATTTCTTTCAGTACCATGGATTCTTGATCTCGTTACTTTTTGAAATGGTTGAATGTTGACTGGTTATTTTTGGCAGTGACTCTGTTTTCTTTCCATCTTTGGATGCTTCCTGCATCATTCAATATTTTTCTCATAGAATTGATAATTCTAGGACTTGCATATTTCATTATAATATTATTGGTCTTCTTGAGCTGCCTGTTGAAATTTTCTGTTCAGTTCTTTGGCTTCATCATTTTTTCCATTTGTCTTAGATGTTCTATGATTAAGATCAAGTTTCAGAGTCCCATTATATAAGGGAAAGGATATAACCCTGAAGCATAATTTTCTTGATTTTAAACCATGCAGTATTCCCTTGGTCTGTTTGTAAAACTGCATCTTTGTCCATTTATAGCAGTGGTTCTCAAACTTCCTAATGCTGTGACCCTTTAATATAGACCCTCATGTTGTGGTGACCCCCAACCATAAAATTATTTTTGTTGCTACTTCATAATTATAATGTTGCTACTGTTCTGAATTGTGTGACTCCTGTGAAAGGCTTGGTTGACCCCCAAATGGATCGTGACCCGCAGGTTGAGAACCGCTGATTTATAGTTTTCACATGAGGACGATCAAGTGTTCTGGTAATAATATTTTTCTCAAAGCTATATATTCTTCTTTTCTGACATCCACTTTGATATTTTCTGTTTTTAACGTCTTTCAAAGACTTTTTGCTTTCTTTATGCATGCAGAGCTAATAATAATTAAAGGATCTGTATGTAGAAGAATCTGGCGTCAGGAGTGGAGGAAAGCTTATTAACAAGCAGAAATATGCAGCTGAGGCGACATGGATTACTGAAAATGAGGAGGACCTGGAGCCCTTGCTGATGAAGAACCAGGGTTGCAGTCTCACTATAACTTTCCTCAATTTAAAGAAGTAAAAATCCTCATAACTAGAACATCATGATAAATGGAGAAAAAATTGAACTTGCCAGGAATTTTGTCTTGCTTGTGTCACAATCAATGTGCTCATGGAAGCAGCAGTGAAGAGATAAATTAATGCATTGCATTGAGTAAATCTACTTCACAAGTCCTCTTTTGAAGTGTTACGTGAAGCAAGATTGTTACTCTGATGTAACAATCTGACCCAAGTCAGAGTATTATCAGTTACCTAAGAAGCTTGAGAAATCAGTACATTGAATAAGGAGGCCTGAAGATGAGTCGATGCATTTGAATGATGGTCCTAGTGAAGAATATCCATGGAAGGATATACCGTACCATGGTTTGCCAAAAGAACAAACAAGTCTGTCTTGGAAGAAAAATATACAGAATGTTTCTAAGGGCCAAGGATGGTGAGACTTCTCACATATTTTGGACATGTCAGAAGAGACCAGGCCCTGAAGTAGGATATCAAGCGTGGTAAAGTGAAAAGATAGTGAAATGTATCGCCGAAATGTGCTGGCATGGTGACTGCAACAATAATGTAAAAGATAAGAAATATTGTGAAAGTGACATAGGACTGGGCAGTGTTTCATCCTCTTGTACAGAGCGTCTCTATGAGTCAGAACCAATGCAAAGATATCTAACAACAACAATAACAACAAATATCCATGAAACAAGATTCTCGTTACCTTTCTAGTATACATAGACATCCAACCTAACAGTTAATAAAATAACATCAATTATTAGGTTTGTTTAAGAAAATTAAAAATACCAACTTAATTAAGCATTAAAAGATACATCAATAATCAAAATATATGTTATATACTCAGATTGTAACATTATTCAGTTAAACAATATATATAGTTTTGATACATCATACCACATGCATAGGCCTTGGAAACAGACTAAGCCAATAACCCAGGCACAAAAGAACAGATAGTGCTTTATTTCACTTATGTAAAACATAGACAAAGGAAATTCTTAGAGATTGGAAACAGATTAGTGGTTACAACGCAGAGAGTCCTTGTGAATATGGCAGCGGTTCTCCACCTTCTTCATGCCGCGACCTTTCATACTGTTCCTCATGGGTGGTGACCCCAACCATAACATTATTTTTGTTGCTACTTCATAACTGTAATTTTGCTACTGTTATGAATCATAATGTAAATATCTGATATGCAGGATGTACTTTCATTGTTACAAATGGAACCTAATTAAAGCATAGTGATTCATCACAAAATAATATATAATTATATATTGTGAAATATTTCTTTCTTTTAAAAATAATTTTAACCATTTCATTAGGGGCTCATACAACTGTTATCACAATCCATACATACATCAATTGTGTAAAGCACATCTGTACATTCTTTGCCCTCATCATTTTCAAAGCATTTGCTCTCCACTTAAGCCCTTTGCATCAGGATCTGTTTTCCCCCTCCCTCCCTGTTCTCCCCTCACTCATGAGCCCTTGATAATTTATAAATCATTATTTTGTCATATCTTGCCCTGTCTGATGTCTCCCTTCACCAATTTTCTGTTGTCAGTCCTCTAGGAAGGTCACCGGTAGGTCCTTGTAATCGGTTCCCTCTTTCCAACCCACTCTCCCTTTACCCTCCCAGTATCACCACTCACCCCCCTGGTCCTGAAGGTATCATCCACCCTGGGTTCCCTGTGCCTCCACCTCCTATCTGCACCAGTGTACATCCTCTGCTCTATCCAGACTTGCAAGGTAGAATTCGGATCATGGTAGTTGGGGAGGGGGACAGGGACAGGAAGCATTTAGGAACTGGAGGAAAGCTGTATTCTTTATCGGTGCTACATCGCACCTTGACTGACTCATCTCCTCCCCTAGACCCCTCTGCAAGGGGATCTCCAGTGGCCAACAAATGGGCTTTGGATCTCCACTCTGCACTTCCCCCTTCATTCACTATGGTAAGATTTTTTTGTTCTGATGATGCATTATACCTGATCCCTTCAACACCTCGTGATCACGCAGGCTGGTGTGCTTCTTCCATATTGGCTTTGTTGCTTCTGAGCTAGATGGCCACCTGTTTACCTTCAAGCCTTTAAGACCCCAGAGACTATCTCTTTTGATAGCCAGGCACCATCAGCTTTCTTCGCCACATTTGCTTATGCACCCATTTGTCTTCAGCAATCATATCCTGGAGGTGTGTACCCAATGATATGATTTTTGTTCTTTGATGCCTGATAACTGATTCCTTCAGAACCACATGATCACACAGGCTGGTGTGCTTCTTCCATATTGGCTTTGTTGCTTCTGAGCTAGATGGCTGCTTGTTTACCTTCAAGCCTTTAAGACCCCAGATGCTATATCTTTTGCTAGCCGGGCAACCTCAACTTTTTTCACCACATTTGCTTGTTTACCTGCTTTGTCTTCAGCAGTTGTGTCAGGACGGTGAGCATCATAGAATGCCAATTTAATAAAAGAAAATATTCTTGCATTGAGGGAGTACTTGAGTGAAGGTCCAATGTCTTTCCGCCACCTTAATACTAAACCTATAAATATAGACACATAGATCTATTTCCCCAACCTCATATGTATATTTGCATATGTACATGTCTTTGTCTAGAACTCTATAAATGCTCTTTGCCTCTCAGCTCTTTCCTCTATTTCCCTTAACTTTCCTCCTGTCCCACTATCATGCTCCGTCTCCACCTGGGTTTCAGCTATACCTCTTAGTTACATTACCCTTGATCATGCCCTACCATGCCTGCCACACCCACCTCACCATCATTTTGGATCACTTGTTGTTCTCTTGTCCCTGGGCTTGTTAACACCATTCCCTTTCCCTCCACCTCCCCCTATCCCATGTCCCCCCGGAACTGTCAGTTCCGTCGTTTTTCCTCCAGATAGTTCATCCAGCCTATCTTATTTAGACAGACCTGCGGAGATAATAACATGCACAAAAACAAGACAGAGCAAAACCAAGCAACAATAAACAACAACAAACCACTTACAAGGAACAAAACAAAACTCAACAAGAAAGAAAAGCTTGTAGTTAGTTCAAGGGTTGTTTGTGGGCCTTTTGGAGTGTTTTCTAGTCCAGTCTGTTGGGGCACCATGCCCTGGCCCCAAAGTCCATTTTCAGCATTCCCTGAGGACCTCGCTGCTCCATACCCTAATGACAAATAGATGTTGTCTTGAAGCATGGTGTAGCAGGGGTACAGTCTTCACTCCAGGTATTTGTAGGTGGGCGTTTCTGCATGTGGGCCGACCTGCCTGGAGACGGATAGAGGAGCAGTGGTTCTTAAGAGCACCAGAAATAGTGTTTTCCAATGGTCTTAGGCCACCCTTGAAAGGGTTGTTCGACCACCAAAGGGGTCACGACCCACAGGTTGAGGTACACTGGAATAGGGAGTTGTTGGACAGTGGATACAAAGTTTCTTTATGGGTGATGAAACTTTTCAGAAGTATGTAATTATGACCTCTGCACAACATTGTTTATATAACTAATTTCTGAATTAAAACAGAAATCTCATGTAACATGCATAAATAAGTGTAAGTAAAAATCGCACTACCAGTTTATTTTCCAGGTCAGCATGTCTCTGGGATCCGTGAATGGCTGTAGACAAGTTCTTTCCAGAATATATTCCCTTTGGCCTCCTTCCTAAAAAACAACCACCTCCCTGGCGTAGAGTCAATTCAGACTTCCTGGGACCCTCTATTAGCGTAGAACGGCCCAGTTCGTTTCCTCAGACTGGAAATCTTTACTGGAGTCGAAAGGCTCATCTCTCTCTGGCAGAGCAGTTGGTGAGTTGGAATGGCTGACCTTGAGGTTCTGTCCCACCACAACACCAGGGCTCCGGTTGTTGGGGAAATTATCCCATCCACTCAATGACTCTAAGCTCATCCCTTCAGACTTTTTTTTCCCCGAAATTCAAATAGCTTTTAGGAAGAATAGAGTTTGAGTCAGTCAAAGAGGACCAAGCTGCCGTTTTGATGTGACCTAAATTGAAGAGTACGGAATTCTTTAGAGGAGGTGATAGAGGGAAGTAAACACCACATTCAGAAGTGTATTAACCTTAAATGAGATATGTTGAAAAATAGTAGCTTCACATTTTGCTGTTTTGTTTTGTTTTTAATAAAGGTTTCTCTGATCTTGTAGCAATTTCTTCATTCTTATTGTGATTAGTGACCATCAAGCCATTTCTGACTCATAGGGACTCTGTGTACAACAGAATGAAACATTGTCCACCCCTAGGCCATCTTCACAACTGTGACTATGTTTATCAATGTGTATCTATGTCTGCAGTTTACCTTAGAGACATCATTATGTTTTATCGGAGAACATTATAAATCACCTCCATGAAGCCTATGCAAATTCTATTAATATTATCATTATTTTAGACAATGGAATGGAATTTAAAACACTGTTGAGAAAATGAAAGTATACATGATTAGCACAGTTTCTTTTTCAGAAAAAAATACATGTATTATTGATTTGTACAAAGATGACAAACTTATGTGACTGGATACTATTTACACAATGAGGGTTGCAGACAGAGCAAACTTCCGATATCGCTCAGTCATAGAGGCAGAACTATGCCTGCTGCACTAAGATATGTTACATACTTATGATTAACAAATTCTTACCTATGAATGAGAAAAATATAAAACACATCAACACGCACATGCACACACACAAACCTTTAATATGAAACAGAAGAATTAATATGACCAGACATTTTAAATATTGCTAAAAATGATCAAATCAGGAAGTGATATGCCTAGACATAGCAAATGGTCCTTTAAAGAAATGATTGACCTCAGAAGAGTAACTCAATAATTCCAAGTAATGAATGAACACAAGCTAATGACAGTGAAATGTTATCTAAGGGATTGTCAATATTTCTGATAGGATTACCTGCTCATATTTAATTGTATAGTAAACCAATCATGCTATTTTAAATATTCTCATGTGTTATTCATTTGAGAGGTTACCCAAAATATAGCCCAGAATTTTTTTTCAGAGGTATGTATTTAATTTGTTTACAAAACAATTTTATCACCTTCAAAGTACTCTCCATTATACTGAATACATTTGTCCAATCCTGAAATTCCATTCCTGGAAACATTTTTCAAACTCATCCCTTTGGATGGATGACAGCACCTGCCTCCATTTTTTCTTCACCTCTTCGGTGTCGTCAAATTACTGTCCTTGCCTGCCCCTCTTCATTCGCAGAAACAAAAGCAGTTGCACAGACTGATGTCAGGTGAGTAAGGTGCATAGGACAAGAGAGGCATTCTGGTTTTTCCCAAAAACTGGCAGCACTGAGGTGGCTGTGTGAGCAGGTGCATTGTCATTGTAGCAAAACCAGTCCCCCCACTGACACAAGTCAGGCCTATTTTGTTGCACACAGTTACACAGTCTTTTGAAAACCTCTAAATAGAAAGCTTAAGTATCAGTCTTACCTGGTGGGATAAACACCAAATGCACTATCCGCTTCACATCAAAAAACAAAAATAAAACAATAATAACAAAAACCCACATAAGTACAATCTTGATCTTAGATTTTACTTGATGAGATTTCAGCAGGGTGAGGTGACAATGGCGTCTTCCACTGGCTTGACTGAAATTTGCTTTTGGAGTCATAAGAATAGCGCCATGTCTCGTCAACAGTAATGACCATGGAGAAGAAGTCTGGGACACTTCGGAGCTGTCCTTTCAAACATGGCATGTTTCCACTGCATGCTCTTTGGCCTGGTCTGTCAGAACTAAGGCACAGCTTTGCGGCGACCCTTCCCATTCCCAAATCTTCTGTTAAAATTTGCTGACCTGGACTCCAAGATAACTTTCCCGTCTCTCCAATAGTCCATCGTTGGTCTTTGAGCACAAGTGCACAAAGTTGTCAACGTGTTCATCCATGTGGGAAGTTTGGCAGATGTCCAGATGCGTTGTCATGAATTGACAATTCACCTTTTTTGAAATCAGAAAATGACTCATACAATTGAGTTTTTCCCATAACCCTGTCCTGGAAATCTGTGTTCAATATCACAACAGTGTCTGGGGCATTTTTCTCCAACAGGAAACAAAATTTTACTGCTGGACTGTTTTCTCAAATCAGCCAGCACAAAAAAACGAAGTTTCAGTGAAACTGCTTTTATGAAAAAATTCACTGTGACCAGAGAGAAAATTCCCAGGCCACATCACTGGGTGCACTAACTCAGAGCAAGTTTCTGGATGTTTGCCTAGCAGGAAAAATGCCATACTATGAAATCTCCAACCAGTGGAGCTTTTCTTCTTGGAAGGTATATGTATATACATATATATATTTCCTATATGTTGCCTTACCCAGATCAAGAAACTATCAGGGAATTAATCATTGCGTTACTCCAGAGACCCTAATGACCATTTCCAGTCACCACCCTCCTCATGTCCAAAGATAATTCTCATCCTGAGTTTTGTTGCCATATATTACTTTTTCCCAACTACTGGATGTACAACCATGGGATCATAACAGCCCTCCTCTTTATATGTTTGTTTGAGAGTTATGCATGTGACTTTGGTAACAATGATTTCTTTGAGTTTTTCTATGCAGTCTAATTATAGTTATACATCATGTTTAAGTTAACTCAATTGTTGCAGAGCATTTTTATGAGAGGACACTGAGGTTGATTTCTGAGTTGAGTCATTGTAGACCTTGTTAATATTAATTCGTATGTTTTCAATGCAATTGAACAGGCATTTCTGTTGGGATATAGCCAATAATTTAACCTATATGTGATAATGTATGTGTCCATTCATATTTAGAAAATACAAAAAAGACTGGCAATAACTGCCACCATTATATGCAATTTCTAATTTCTGAATTGCAGTATATGCAATTTCATCTTTGCCAATATCTGGTAAATTTTATATTTTTCATTTATTTTTCTTAAGCATGTGCTTTTAATTTCCATTTGCATGTATATATGTTGAATATCTCTTTATATTACTGGATATCTGGATTTACTTCTTTTAGACATGTATATTCAAGGTTTTTGCCCATTTTTGTGTTGTTTCAATTACCCTACTTAGCTGCCCAGTCATGAGTATCTCCTGGTTGTATTCCCTCAAGGTTGCTGATCATCACAAGGTAAATTGTGTTTGATTTGCATTCATTTATACAATTTTTAAACCTGAAAGCAATATAAGTCTTCACAGGGGAGTTCTAGATTGTATTCCTAGTTTTTTTCATTTGGGCTAAGATTCCAAGAAGTTTACATGTGCTGAATAAACCGTGGTGCTTCAACATTTGACACTTATCAGTCCCCAATTTTCCTCTTTCTATGTGTGCTTTTGTCCTAATTGTTCAATCAATTTCCCCAGACATGAGGCAGGCAATACTTCTGATGCCTTCTACACATATTTTAATATGAAAAAGTTTTAAAAGATGCGTTGTGGCAAAGTTTTAAAAGATGTGTCGTGGCAGATAGACATTGGGCCTTGACTCAAGTGCTCACTAAACACAAGAACACTTTGTTCTAACAATCTGGCATTCTGTTATGCTCAGCATCCCGACACCATTGCTGAAGACAAAATCGACGCATAAGCAAATGGCAAGAAAGCTGATGGTGCCCAGCTATCAAAAGATATAGCACTGGGGAGTCTTAAAAGCTTGAAGATAAAGAAGTGGCCATCTAGCTCAGAAGCAACAAAGCCCACATGGAAGAAGCACACCAGCCTGTGTGATCATGAGGTGTCAATGGGGCCAGGTGTCAGGCATCTAAGACCCAGAATAAAATCATACCCAATGTGAATGGGGAGTGGCATGGAGTGAGACCCCAGGCCCATCTGTAGACAATTGGACATTCCCTCATAGAGGGGTCATAGGGAAGAGATGAGCCAGTCAGGGTGCAGAATAGCACTGATGAAACACACAACTTTCCTCTAGTTCTTTGGTGCTTCCTCTCCCCCACTATCATAACCTCAATTCTACCTTACAAATTGAATTAGACCAGAACATGCACACTGCTACAGATAAGAGAGAGGAACAGGGAATCCAGGATAGATAAACCCCTCAGGGCCAACAATGAGAATAGAGCTACCAGTAGGAGTAGGGGAGGCTGAGGGGAGAAAGGAGGAATCAGTCACAAGGATCAACCTATATCCCCCTCCAAGATGGAAGAACAAAGGAAAAGTGGGTTAGGGACAATATAAGATGATGTAAGATATGAAAATAATAATCCATATCTTATTAAGGGAGGGAGGGCAGGCTGGGGAGGGAGGATGAAGAAATGGGGAGCTGATATAAGGGGCCCAAGTAGGAAGAGAATGCTTTGAAAATGATGATGGCATCATATGCACAAATGTGCTTGACACACTGGATTGTGATACAAGCTGCAAGAGCCTCCAATAAAAATGTGTTTTTTTAAAAAAGAACAAAAAAGAGGGGTGTGAGTAAAAGAGTAATGGAGCAGAGAGACTGCAGCCTCTGTCCATGTAAGATGTCCTTTAAGGTGTAAAAACTGACACAATGTATGTGTGTATATATTGTGTTTAAAGCTCCATGAGCCCCCAATAAAATTATTTAAAAAACTGTCGAATGAATTATGTGCAAGCATTTTGTCTGATTGTTCGAGTGACTTTGAAACATACAGTAGTCATCTGGAAGATGATACTTTAGCTGAAGCTAATAATGAGTCTGACATTATTCGATCAATAGAGCACAAAAGAAATGTGATGGCATCCAACAGTGAAAATGATTCCGCAGGAGGGATGAAAAATGACATTTTACCAACCTTGTAGCATTATATAAATATTTTACGCTTAACTTTTCAACTTGGAGATCCACAAAAAATAACTGAAGGAATGAACTTATTTTCTGATAATTGTTTCTTTGATCTAATTATTACTCAACAGAACTTCATACCATCACCAAAAGGATAAATGTCCCCAAATCTCTGCTTAGTCTTCACCTATGGACAGAAGTTACCAAAAGGGATAAAAAGAAGTTTCCATTTGTTTGTATTGGTGAAATAAACAGACAAAGCAGAATGCAACGATTACTGGTCAACTGAGCTTATGCTTGAAACACCTATATTTTCTAAAACTGTGACAAGAATAAGATCTGGCAAACCTTCATATTCTGTTGCTTTATAGATATCTTACAAACGACATGTAAGGAAGACAGACTTCACCAAATCAGATCTCTTATGGATCACTTCATTCCAAATTTCAGGGTTTGCATGCACGTAAACAGCAGCTGTCATTTGCTAAAGCGATGGTACCACGGGGAGGGCTTTTCAACTTCAGAATGTAGAACCTAACCAAAATAATGAAACATGGGCTGTTAGTGAGGCTTCTTTGCAACTTTGAATTTTATTCAGGTGAAGGCAACAAGTTGCAAGATGCTGTATTGTACTATTATCCATCTTCCAGCCTTTCCTCGGTTCTTGCCCTCGTGTTTACCAAGATACTTACTACAGTAACAAGTCTACTACTGCTGAAATACTATTGAAAAACAAAGCACTGGCCCTCTTAGAGAAAATGGTGGTTTACCACAATTAAAACTAAAAGAATTTTTGGAAGTGAGAATTTTGAAGCAACTCATTGTTCTTGTTATATGGAAAGATAAAAGACCTCCATGTATGATTTCAACTACTTATGATGCTTCTTTGAAATCCATAAATCACCTAACGGAATCTATGTACAACAGTGCATTCGAACAGGCCTGGGAAAGGAGTCAATGGAGCAGACTGGTCCTTGGCGAATACAGTATCTTATGCAAAAGTATTAAATGGTATCTAATAAAGAGCCTTTGTCTTGACCATTTGTGACTTCTTCAATGGATTTAAATATCCTCCATCTAGAATGTTTAAAAAGTGAAAAACAAAACATTGCCTACTGGGATAGGTTAGAAGGGTGACTGCGATTTACCTGAAGTAGCACAGAACTTGCCATTTTTTCTGGTGTCTCTGGCGGAGCTCCATGTCAAAATTCACCTTTCAGGATTTCAGGAAAAGTAAAATACCATAACTTAGAAAAAAAATTAAGTAGCAGGGAAAAACACTCCCACTAGAGCGATAGTTCTCGGTCATCCTAATGCCGTCACCCTTTAATACAGTTGCTCATGTTGTGGTGACCCCCCCCCCCAACCATAAGATTATTTCTGTTGCTTCTTCATCACTGTCATTTTGCTACTGTGATGAATCGGGTGATCCCTGTGAGAGGGTCGTTTCACTCCCAAAGGGGTCGCGACCCACAGGCTGAGAACCGCTGCACTAGCGTATGTAGCGTATGCTCTTCTAAGGGGCAGTGCACGAAAACTCTTAAAGTTTGCAAACTGTGTCCCATTGAATGTGCGTAATTGCTACACAGTGCACAAGCAAAAATCAACTCTTTGGAATAAGTATAAATTTTATCACATAATGTGCAAATAAAGTATATTATAGACCATATATATGTTCCCATATTATATTCAATTATGGGACAGTTGGGGCTTTAAAGATCTGGCCAGCAAAGATGTAAACTCTTTGTCTGGATTTATATGTTGCAAACATCCTCTCCTAGTCTAAGTCCTGCCTTTCTCTTTATGAATAATGTTTCTAAGTTTAATTTTTTTTAAACTTATGTATATTATTTATTTCTAATTATGCATTGCATTTAAGGATAATGATCAGAACTCAAGACTTTCCAAACTAGTACAGCCTTTTGTTGGCTATATCGTACTCTCTCTCTCTCTTTTTTTTTTTTAGCACAGGACCAGGCAGTTTTATTGTACATAGGGAACCAACTGGAAGCACCAAACAGAAAAACTACACACACATACATAGTAAACAGATTCAACTACTGGTTTTATGGTACATTTGTAGTTAAGCACAGAAATCTAACAATTTATTTAGATCTATTTGTTTAAATAATCTATTTAATTAATTTAAATTTAATTAATTTACACAATTTATTCAAATCTATAAAATAATTACTCCTATTATTTAAGTGATATTTCAGACTCTCACTATGTATTAAAGTATGGCACACATTTTTTAAAACTATAATATAAATATCAAATTTATTTATGCTATTTGATCACTCTTACAGTCTAATATACCAGTCCTGCCCATTGTGAGGAATGCTTTATGAGTCTTCCTAGGTAATTTTCTTATATTTTAAAGTAATCTGTTTCTAATTTATGAGTGAAAGTATGAAGTGCCGATCATGTGGATCACAGCCCAGCATAGAACCACTGTACCACCAGGACCTTATGAGTGAATGTATGAAAATTGAAAATTTTTCATTTTCATATCACAATGTGGTATTATGTTTATGTTAACCTCATAAATGGGTCAGTAAATGTTCTTAGATGTTTGGTCATTTTATTTTTCTCTTTATAAAAAAGGTTGTGTAATATTTGCTGAGCTCATCCTTACATTTATGGAAAGTTTATATGTGAAAAAAATGTTGGCTTTAAGCTTTCATTGTATAAGGTTTTAATTTTTTTTAATTCTCCAGTTGTTTTAATAGCAAGTATTATTATTGGACTTTTTATATGTAATTGTTCATATCAGCCTATTTTTAGAAGGTATGATTATAATTTATTGATATTATGTTCTTATTGCTTCTTTTAATGTGCTCATTTCCATTAAAAGCCATCTGAGTATTTTTTTCACTCTTGTCTTCTAAACCTTGATTTGCTAAGTATGTACTAATTTCATTACATTTTCTTGGACAACTAAACTTTGGTCCCTATTTTCATTTTAGAATTTAAGATTTAAATGCTGACATTTTCAAGCTTCTAGATATAACCTCTTTTATAACTAAGGACTGTTGTTTTTCAATTTTTCATATATTCATTTAATGTATTTATTTATAAATAATTTTTTTCATGTTGATTTATTTTTATTTTTATTTTTTAAAATTTTAACAATTTATTAGGGGCTCATACAATTCTTATCACAGTTCATACATATACATACATCAATTGTATAAAGCACATCTGTACAGTCCCTGCCCTAATCATTTTTTTCTCCTCTTTTCTTTTTTTACATTTTATTAGGGACCCATACAACTCTTATCACCATCCATACATATACATACATCAATTGTATAAAGCACATCCATACATTCCCTGCCCCAATCATTCTCAAAGCATTTGCTCTCCACTTAAGCCCCTTGATATTTTTGTTATTTAGTCTCTTCTGTCAACCATCTAATTTTTATTTTTATTTTCTGTGTTTAAGTGACTCTTCCTCTCTCCATGGATGATATTCTAATATTATACACTGCAGCATTGGGTCCCTAGGCAGTAGGGTGCAATGCATCACATCTGTTCTTAAGATAGACTATAAATTCAAATGAGACCTATTCAAGGTCATATATATTTTGACTCTGTTCTTGAGATGTACTCTAAATCCAAATGAGACATACTCAAGGTCATATTTTGACTTTGTTTACATAGCTATACTTTGAACTTAGGTATGATAATTAATACACTGCTCCAAAATTAACCCACAACTTTGTTCCGAATTCTTTATCACATCTTTCCACACATGGGATTCATTTGATTTTTGTCCATTCTATCCAGTGAGGTCCATATGTACAATCACTTATTATGTTGTTGAAAATATACATTTTTAATGAATAAGTTATTGGCCATGACAAATTCTCTTATGCAATCTCCACTTTTGTTTCCAACATGAACGCCATTTTTTCCAACTAGTGTTCCTTTCTATTTGTTTCAACCTTCTCATTCAACTCATTAGCAATTAGCAACACATCTTAATTGCATGTTTTATCAGATTCAAACTATTAAAACTCTTATGAATTTTCTATTTCATCTTCTTTGGCTTTTAATGTTGGTAAGTAAAATTGTACAATAGTCTTTTCACTGGTCTTCCTTGTGTATGAATGCATACAATATTATCATTTTTTTCTTGAATCCTGTGAATCCCTTAATTTTTTTCATCTCCTCTCTCTGCATAAAACTCCATAGTATGATTGTACCAGACCTTGGTTAAACATTCCTCTGAAGTTGGAGTTTAGGGTTGTTTCCTTTTTTTGCTATTGTGGAAATCGTTTCAATAAACATAGATCTACATATGCCTGTTCATGTTGTATTTTTAATTTATTTTCAGTATATACCTAATAGAGAGATTGTTGAATCATAAGTGCTTATATTTTCATTTGTTAAGGAAGTACCATACTGATTTCCATAATGGTTACACAATTCAACAGTCCCACTAGTAATGTAAAAGTATTCTTATATGTCAACCTCCAGTGTGCGGAAATATATCTTTGTTGCTTTAATTTGTATTTCTGTTATTGCTAATGATTGCAGACATTTCTTCATAACATTGTTGGCTGCCTAAATGCCATTTTTGATAGTCTATATATGTTTTGTGTCCACTTTTCATTGGATTACTTTTATTGTTAAAATGGTGTAGTTTTATATAGATTTTGGAGATTACCCCTTTATCTGATGTATTATTACTCAATATTTCTTTGAATCTCTGGGTTCTTTGTTGACTCTTTTGAGGAATACTTTTGTTGTGCATAATTGTTGTCCTTTTAGTAGGTTCCAATTCTATTTTTATCATCTCTGGTCTGTAGATTTGGTATGGTATTTATGCCTTGACTAAGTCGGGTAATATGCATATGTATGCCTAGTATTTCTTTAAGTTTATCCCTGTTTTTTTTTTCATTGATGGGCTTAATTGAGCAATTTATATTTAGGTCTTTGACCACCTTGAATTTGTTTATGTACATGGTGTGGGGTATGGGTCTCGTTTCATTAATTTGCAGGTGAAGATCCAATTATCCCAAAACCATTTGTTGAAAAGGCTCTCTTACCAATTTTCCATGTTTTATGTGTACAATCCTATCACTGACAGCATTGTACTTCGGGATAGACCATAATTGTTCTATTGTTGATGCACATGACTTCTAGTTTCTTTAATTTGTCATTCCAAGCACAGTAAACCTAGAGTAAATTTTGAATTGCCCTATTTTAATTGGATAATTCCCAACCATTTGTGATCAGTAATGTTGAGATTTAATGCATTCTACTTCACTTTTAATGACTTCAGTTTCCCTAAATTCACACTTCCTACATTCTGTATTCTGATTTTCTGATCAAGACACACTTTTTGGTACCTCTAAAATTAGACTTGTTTCTCCGTATATTTTACTGCTTATTCCAAAAATGATACCAGTTTTCCCTTATCAGCTATAAATTTTGATAAGTAGAACAAATGTCATATACCACCCTATCTGTTGCCTAAAAAAAATCAAGATATTTAATGTAATGTTAGCCAGCCTGAGATAGAGGAAGTGCATGCTGACTCTGATTAAAGAAGCCTGCATGATACTGAATATTTAGGTCAAGTTAAACTTCACTTGACATCCTTTGATGTAATGATGTATTTGAACAGTGCAAATTGCACACACTTAGAATTTTCTCCCAAAATCATTCCAACGGTTTTAACAACTGAATAACGGGCAGTTTTTATTTGTTATTTTTAAAAGTTACCAGAAATAAGACTTACTGAGGTGTCCTTGTGGCATAATGGTTACATATTGGGCCTATAACCACAATGTCTGCAGTTCTAAACCACTAGGTGCTCTGAATGGGGAAAAACAAGGCTTTCTATCCCTGTAAAAAGTTACAGTCTCAGAAATCCATAGTGCTAGTTCTACCCTGTCCTATAGGGTAACTATTGGTCAGAATTGACTCAATGGTACTGAGTGAATCCCATATGGAATACTGGTGGCATACTAGATTGTGTGCTTGACTGCTAACCACAAGATCAGGTACTTGAACCCATCTGCTGCCCTGAAGAGAAAGATGAGGCTCCCATATAAATTTACAGCCTCAGAAATCCACAGGAGGAGTTCCACTCTGTCCTCAAGTATCATTATGAGCCATAATCGACTGACTGGTGGTGAGTTTGGCACAATCCATATAAATTCAAATGTTCTGAAACCCAAAAAGGTATGTCAGAGTTCAAACTCCTTATAAATATTTAAATGTTCCAGTATTGTTAGAAGATAGCACAACTTCCCGCCAGTGCTTCAAGAAGCATTGCTGTGGTGGTGGTGGCTGGGCCGTGGTATTGATGAATGTTTTCAACCATATCTCTTCATTTTGAATCATGGCACGTAAGCAACTCAACTCAAATCTCATTGCCATCTACTTGACTTTGACTCATAGTTATCCTCGGTGACAGAATAGAACATTGCCTGTGGGTTTTGAAAACTGTACATCTTTACAAATGGGCAGTAGAAAACCTTATCTTTCTTGATCTATATCTTTAAGGTCACATCAAATTTAGGGAGATAGCTCTTCCCCAATCATAATTTGAAGCCTCCCAACCTGAAGACTGTATACTCTGATACAATAGCAGACAATATCCCACTAAAATTCATAAGATTCCCTGAGGCTGATTTTTCTAAAGTGGACTATTTGTTCCTCCTTCCTAGTTTGTTTTAATCTAAAACTTGCCGTAGAATATAGAGAAGCTGAAGCTACTGGAAGAAATGATGCAGTAATAAAAAAGAAGGAAAGAAATAAAGATTTCAAAGGGAAGCTCAAGAAGACAAAGACAACATTACAATGAAAAGTGTCAGCAGATTTATGCTTTTGGACCTTCTTCACTCATCTCTCCAATACATCCTGCTTAGTTACCACTTTCCTCCCATCCCTCAATTATGGATAGAGGGAGGTCACCGGAGGCTTCTTTCCTCTGGAGTTCCCACCAGTGAATCTTGGGCTCCCGCTCTCATCCATAGCCTTCTGCAAATGGGATTCTCACAGTTTGGGCTCTGACACTATTACCTATTTAGACTTCAGGTTATACTATTTACAATTCATTGGTGACTGATGATGGGCCTCTTCCAGGTGGACTTATTTGACATCTCACTTAGAAGGCTGCTCATTTTGAGACGAGTCTTTAAGACCCCAGATGCTATTTGATCTGATAGCTGGGCACCATCTACAAGCTTATTCACATTTTGCTCTAGCAACCCTCTCTTCTGTGCTGCCTTCCTGAGAGTGAGCATCAAACAGGACCATGATGTAAGAACTGTTGGAGCTAGTTCAAAACCCATTCCTGTATCTCTGATGTTGGGTTTTAAAAATTCTTACTCATTGATTGTTAATGCATATATCATATCATTCCATAGTTCATCACATCAAGCAGAAGGGGAGGAAATTGGTTACTGAACAGAGTATATCGGAAAGATGAGTGTAGAAGATCAAAGGCATAAATTTGACTTGAACAGTTAAAATTTTGTCAGTTGATCTGCCCTCTTATGCATGCTGGACCTGATCTGGTTTTCAATATTTTCGGTATTTTTATTTTTTTTGTTTGGTTGTATTAGGTGTATTTCAAAAGTATTATGTCATTGGACTTCACCCTCCTGAAGTTGTGTTATATGTTTTTCTGTGTTTCAATCTATGAAACGCAGGATTGATGAGCTTATAGGGACAACATGTAGAATAAGGTTTTTGAGGTTGGGTGGCTGCAGTGCTGGTCAGGGGGTGAAAGGGAGATCATGTCAAGGAGTCCATGAAGAAGAAGAATGCTTGGAAACTGATTGTGGAAGCAACTGCACAATTCTGCCTGACATGATTGAACTATGGAATAAAATGATGTACGTTTTAACTCTCAACAAATCATAGTTTTAAAAATAAAGAAAGTTTGTTTAAGTGCAAACATGTTAAGTTCAAAAATCAAAAGAGAAAACACTCAGCATATATCAGCTGAAAATACAGGAAAAAGTCAAGCTTCAAGTTGAAATATTGGAAGATTCTTTGGAGAAAACATTGAAAAATTCAAGATGTATCCAAAAATCATGGAAGGAACAAATACAGAAGTGTAGTAGAAAGAATTGTTTAATGCTCAACCAGTTCAGGAGGTAAGATATTATCTGATGCTATTAAAGAATGAAGTCCAATCTGCATGGAAGTTGTTGTTGGAAAACAAGGCTCCAGAAATTGCTAGAATATTAGTTGTAATGTTGCAATAAACCATTGCTAAACTGGAGGAGTGTTCTTGTGTATGCCAAGAAATTTGAAACATAATGACCTGGCCAAGCAATTGGAAGAGCTCCATTCTTGTGCCTATTCAAAGAAAGTGACCCAACAGAATGTAAATCGTGCATTACAATACAATTAATGCCTGATGCAAGTAATGTGTTCCTCACTGTCATCAAGAAAGAAGAGTTAAGAACAGAGTGCGTCCTTTGGACCCTGAGACCCGTGAGCACTTAAATTCCTCCCTCCAGAAGCCAGAGCTCCGACAACAGAGAAGTGACAGCGGAGGCAGAAACACGCAGAGGCTTGAGCTCCGTGCTTCAGCAGGGAGTGAAGAGGGCCTTCCCACTGGGGCTCCAGGCACTGACGTGGGAGCTGGGTTGTCTGACCACTGAAACTAGAGCTCAGTGCCCTGTGCACTCACAGCGGAGGAGCACAGTGTCTCAGGAAGGATGGCTGGTGTCAGAACTGGAGAAGGAGCTCAGAGCATATTGACAACCAATATGTTACATGTACTTCTAGCTGTAAATGTTACATGCACTTCTAGCTGTAAATGTTCTGTGTGGTTGTAAGATTTGTTACATGTACTTCTAGCTGTAAATGTTACATGTACTTCTTGTTAGGGTCTCGTCCAGCGAGACCCTCACGTAGTGACCCGAAGGGGCAACGAACCTGGATAGGAAAAAGAAAGAGAGACATGGGGCAAGACAGGTGCTGATCAAGCCCATTTATTTTGCCAAAACTCTGGGTATATATTCACAACAGAGAAGGAAGTGGGAGGCACATATTCCAATGAAGCACATTGTGTAACAACCGCACATTGTACAACAACCAATCAGTCACATGTTCCCAATAACGTACGAAGGGTGCGCAACAGTACTGAAAGACATCGTGGTGATGTACGGGTGAACTTATCACTATGTTCCTAATATGGTATATCTGCAGTTCAATGGGTGCTCAGTACTTTGACTAATGGCAACAAGGTCAGTTATCGGAACTGCCCATGCTATAGTAGCTTGGAATGTGGGGACGAAGTTGGGCAGGAAACAAAGCCTTGCTGTTAGAAAGCGGCCAAGTATCTGCTACGTGTCTGAGGTCAGGGTCTTAAGGGCTATCGGCTCCCAACAGGTCCTCCTTTTTTGTTTTATGTATTTAGAAAATGAGAGATTCCCTTAGGGAGTTGAGCCTGTCTTAGGTTGCCAGGTGCGGCTCTGACCCTTACCCGTCTTCGGCTTCTGTGAACGCATCTTATCCACCTTAGGTGGAGGCGAACAAAGGCCTGTCTTAGGTTGGTGTCAGGGGCACCCAGTCTTACCCGTCATTGGCTATCCAACTCATCTCATAAGGGCGGAGGGTCTTACTGGTGACGCATACTCATCGTCAGATACCGAGCCACCCCGACTAATCATCTCAAGGCGATGGTAATGGACCTGTATGGGCTTAGCCTGGATGGCCTCTATTTGTTGTTTGATAAAAGACATAAGTTTGTTAAAGATGACGGGGCCCCAATGAAATTACAACAAGCAAAACAATTACCGGCCCTATAAAGGGGGCAATAAATGAAAATAACGGCGAAGACCACCAATTCATTGAGTTGAGCGAACTTGGGGGCGGGCGTCTGAAATTAAGTAGTTCCTTACTGATCTTATTGAGATTGTTAACCCGCTCCTCAACTAATCCAGATTCATTAATATAGTAACAACATTCTTCTTGTAAAAACAGACAAGTACCCCCCTTTTCGGCTGTAATAAGGTCCAGTGCACGCCGATTTTGCAAAACAACTTTAGCTAAAGAGTTGATTTGTCGTTGGAGAGATGCCAGAGACTGTGCAGAGTCATGCAGAGCTTCTTGAAGGCGGGCGGCCAGATCATTGGTGGCGGTGATAGAATGTCCAAGTGCTCCTCCTCCAAAACCAGTGACGACAGAGGAGGCCAATGAAAAGCCCATTAAGACAGGGAGAAAAATAGCTCTTTTTGACTTGGAAAGGGGGTGAGGGGAAATTTTAGATTGAAATTCAGCAGTGGTATAAAGAGTTAATTGGAGCACCAGAGTAACAGGCATACACCATAAGGAAGACAGAAGGGAAGCATTCAAATGTTTTGTGAGGGTATGATTACACCAAAAGAAAAAACCATTGGGCACAACTGCTTCTGTTGTGAGAGTGAGAGAGTTATTACAAAGAGATGAGGATGGCGCGGAGTAACAAAACGGAACTTGGGTTGTGCCAGGAGGTAAATAAAGGGGAACATCATTGACAATTATAGGAGTTTGGGGAGGCGGAGTGGTGTTGGTATTATTAGAAATAGGGTTGGAGGTTGGGACTGCAGCAAGGGGGGGGGGGGATTGCTGCGATTCTGATTCCAAGACAAGAGGTGAAGGTCCACATCTGTGAGTAGAAGGGTCTTTGGGCTAATATAAATTTGTTGAACCTGTAAAAACACAAAAAGAGAACTATCTCCCAGGGGGTTGACTCCTCCCTGGAGGGCATTACTTCAGGTTTATGGCCCATTGGTCTGACCAGTCTTTCTGGTAACCCTCTTGCTGCATTGTGCTCTTGAGAATAGACACAAACGGAGCCTCTTCCCCAGATAAGTACTGGGTCCGGTCCGTGCCAAGAATTGTTTATAGGATCTTTCCATTTTGCCATGGCAAACTGTGAGTTAGATTTAGGGTGCCAAAACCGGTCTGTAGCTGATTTTCCTGAATCATCAAGGCGTAAGAAATTCAGTATAAATAAGGCATGATTAAGAAGGTTCCAGGGGGTGCCTTTTGTAGGGTACCATTGTTCTGTTTTTATTTTCTCAATAGTAAGTTTTATTGTTAAGTTTGATCTTTCCACTACCCCCTGGCCTTGGGGGTTATATGGGATGTCAGTAACATGCTTTATAAAGAGTTTGGAACAGAATTCTTGAAAGGCTGCATAGGTGTAACCAGGGCCATTGTCTGTTTTTATTTGCTTAGGGGCCCCAAGTATAGAGAAACAGTGTAAAAGGTGAGCTATAACATGTTTGGTGGCCTCTCCTGTTTGGAGGGAGGCCACTATAAAGCCACTAAAGGTGTCCATGCACATGTGAACATATTTTAAATTGCCAGACTCAGAAAGGTGGGTTACATCCATTTGCCAGATATCATTTGGCATCTACATCGCATCCTGACTGGCTCATCTCCTCCCTTCTGTACAGAGATCCTTCTGTAAGGGGATGTCCAGTGGCCTACAAATGGGCTTTGGGTCTCCACTCTGAGCTCCATCCCTCAATCAAAGTAATATGATTTTTTGTTCTGATGATCCCTGATATGTGATCCCTTTGACACCTCATGATCCTACAGGCTGGTGTGTTTCTTCCATGTGGGCTTTATTGCTTCTGAGATAGATGGCCACTTGTTTACCTTCAAGCCTTTAAGACTCTAGATGCTATATCTTTTGATAGCCAGGCACCATCAGCTTTCTTCACCACATTTGCTTATGCACCTGCTTTGTCTTCAGTGATTGTGTCTAGAAGGTGAGCATCACAGAATATCAATTTAATAGAACAAAGTATTCTTGCATTGAGGGAGTATTTGAGTGAGGCCCAAGGTCTATGTGTTACCTTAATACTAAACCTATAAATATATGCACATAGATCTATTTCCCCATTCTCATATATAAATATATTTACATATGTACATGCCTTTATTTAGACCTCTATTTCCTTTGACTTTCCCCTTGTCCCACTATCATGCTCAGCTTTTATTAGGGTTTCAGTAATTTCTTTTGGTTACATTATCCTTGATCACACCCTACCAGGCCTCCTACACCCTATTTGGATCACTTGTTGCCCCCTTTTCCCTGAGTTTATTAACACCACTACCTTACCCCCCACCCACCCCCTCCCATGTCCCTCCAGAACTGTTGGTCCCATTTTTTTCTCCATTAGATTTTTCATCCAGCCTATCTTCTTTAGACAGACCTGCAAAGATAATAACATGCACAAAAACAAGGCAGGACAAAACCCAGCAACAATATACAACAAAAGAACAATAACAAACCAATGACAAAAAAAAAACAACAACAACAAAAAACAGAACAGAACAAGAAAGAAAATCTTGTAGTAAATTCAAGGACTGTCTGTTGGCCTTTAGGAGTGTTTTCCAGTCTAGTCTGTTGGGGCACCACGCTCCGGCCCAAAGTCCACCTTCGGCATTCCCTGGGGACCTCACTGCTCTGTTCCCTTGCTGTTCTGTTTCTCTGCCTTAGTGTTTTGCCTCGGTGTGGCAGAATCAGATGGGGCACAATTCCTACACTGTGTCTCCATTGTTGTCTACTGTAGGGCTATGGATCATTGAGGGACAGTGTGTTTCATAGTGGGGCAAGCCATGTGGTTCTCTCTGTGGACTGGCTGCTCTAATTGGGGTCATCGTCCTTAAGGCCTGGTGGGCCAGAATGTGCTCCACTCCCTCCTCCCTCTTCATCTGCTCCCCTGTGCTGTGATCAGATATGTCCCTCTCCCAAAGCTGCAGATTCAGTGCAGTCCTCGGAAATCAATTCTTCTGGGGCCCATCTTCGCTATTAAGACGCATTTGCTTCCTCCAAGAAAGCTTTAATTGTTCTGGTAGTCCCAGGTAATGTCAGTGTTCCACACCAATGCCATCACTTGAATAAATCAATTGTCATGCAACCTTTTTTATTCACTGTTCAGTTTTCACATGCAATGAAGCAATTGGAAATTCTATGATTGGGTCAGGTAAACATCATTGCACTTTGACACTTAAAAAATTTTTGTGTAGCAGATTTATGCAGTGCAATATGTAGCTTGCTTTCTTGACTGCTGCTTCTATAGCCAATACTCAAACTTGCTGCCATTCATTAAATTCTGAGGTAGAATGATTACATAGGTTAGGGTAGAACTGTCCTGTGGGTTTCTGAGACAATAATCTTACCAGAGTAGGAAGTCTAGGAACCCATAAATAGTTTAAACTTATTTTCCTCAAGCTGCATCTTATATGAAAGTGTTCATGCGTGTAAATGTCTATACACATGGAGGCAGCAGTTGAAAGATCAAAAGATGTATTACATGGGGTATCTTTAGAGCATTGGAAAGCAATCATGTGACTCTGAGCACTAAGGTGTGCCTGACCCAAGCCAGGGTGTTTTAGATTGCCTCATGTGCATGCGAAAGTTGGACTATGAATATAGACTATCTTAGAAGAATGTATTCATTGGAATTGTGGTACCGGAGAATAATCTTGAAAATACTATGGACTAATAACAGGACAAATAGACCTATCTTGAAAGAATTAAGACCGGCGTGTTCCTTAAAGGAAAGGATGACAAGACTTTGTCTTACATACTTTAGACATATTGTTAGGAGAGACCAGTCCCTGGAGAAGGATTTCATGTTTAATAAAGTGAAGGGGAAATGAAGGAGGGGAAGGCCTTCTAGTGGATGGATTGACACAGTAGCTGCAAATATAGGAGCAGTTGTTAGGATGATGCAAGACCTCGCAGTGTTTAGGCCTGTTGTGCATCCGGTTATGGATTGGAATGGACTTGAGGGTACCTAACAACAAAAACACTGAAACTGGTTTACAACACAAACAGCTTCCTGACAAATATGTTCCCCAACTCTGCAAGGTATTGCCAAGTGGCTGGCCCTGTAATCGTGTCTTTAAAAGCATCTTCTATGTTCTATCCAGCCAACAGCATCAGGATGATGGTGATCATAGTTAGATCAGTGGATTCCAAAAGCCTCGGTCTATGGTTGCACTTCATTTGCTGTGAAGTGTGTCCTTTGTTCTGAGGCAATCCTGCACCATAAATCATGCCAGTGGATAGATATTCTGTAAGGCCTTTATGTGGAAAGAAATGGGACTCAGAAGATTGAGTTGAAGATATGCGGGATGATAATTCAGAAGACGGGGCATTGAGACCATAATTTAGTGACTACAACCCCCAGAACAAACCCTGCCATCTGAATTAATTAATCCATTCTCCATGCACCTTGCTATCCAGCTGTTGAGTTTATTTCCATTTATTTTCATTTTAATTTCTGTTTTATACAAATAATAATTATAATAGTCATCGTATCAAAATAGCTATTGTTCCATTTAAATAGAGTTAGCTGCCTCACACAATAGGGATTCTTTGTCCATCGCTCTATGTGGTAGGATATTTAAGATATTTAATACTTTTAAAATCAGTTCTAAACATGGCAATATTTAACAAGGAAGTATGAAAATATGAGTGTTGGAGGGAGGGGAAAAAAAGAGGACCTGATGCAAGAGGCTTAAGTGGAGAGCAAATGCTTTGAGAATGATTGGGGCAGGGAATGTATGGATGTGCTTTATACAATTGATGTATGTATATGTATGGATTGTGATAAGAGTTGTATGAGTCCCTAATAAAATGTAAAAAAAGAAAAGAGGAGAAAAAAATGATTAGGGCAAAGACTGTACAGATGTGCTTTATACAATTGATGTATGTATATGTATGAACTGTGATAAGAGTTGTATGAGCCCCAATAAATTGTTAAAAAAAAAGAAAATATGAGTGTTATACATACCTGGCAGGGGAGATACCATGATCACGAAGGTGGTTTTCCCAGGGCGAGGCTGCTCCATTGCACTCCGGATGTGCAGACCCCTGCGATTTCCCCAAATGTGGGAAATATGACTGCATAATTTGTGGTAGTGGGGGACTGCGTTCGGGCTCTCCCCTAAGAAGAAAAAGGAAAAAGAAGAGAAAATATGAGTGTTGCTGAAAGTTATAACTTTAATCTAGCAGTATGCTGAAAACCATGTTCTATGATTCAAAAACATGCTGAGTTGTTTGTGAAAATATTTATATACAATATTGTTGAAATACAACCCAAAAGAGATAAAATAAATATCTCACATCATCAAAATACAGAAGACAAACAAGACAGTCTACATTTAGAAGAATTATTTTTATAATAAAATAATCTTAATTCAGATTGTCTGTATACATTGTTCCATTCTCTGTGAATTCATTAGGATATAATAACATCGTACACATTTCTAATTTGCACTTGTTTAATTATTAGATTTGTCTATAAATACATGAATAGTAGCAGCACTTTTTCATAGATTCTGTGTTTTTTTTCTAATTTCCTTTTATTCACCTAAGGTTATTTTTAATAGTATGCTTTAAAATTAATGTTAGGCTAAAATAGTGCTACATAAAGCTATTTTTGTTTTTCCAGTTCCACATATATTTATATTATGTAAATTATGTGCAATGATGAACTGTCAGTAACACCTAAGTTTCTAAATTGGGTCAAAAGAAGTGAAAGTTGTCACAGTATTTTTAGATGACTATAAACATTGCCTATTCTTTTCTATATTTTCAGTAACTCAGAAGACCTGAAAAGACCCTTATGCAAGTTCTCTTTCCTTTCTTTCTAAAACTGCTTTTCTTTATCTCTTCTAAGAGATAAACTGCTTTTCAGACAGCAATGTTGTGACATGAGTACTGTTAAAATGACCTGGAAATTTCCTATTTCACTTCTTAATGACAAATATTGTATTTTTGATACACGTTAAGGCTCTAACACCATGATTTGGAACTACCAATAATGGGCAATTTACTCTGATGAATGCTGAAACTTATTGTCACCACAATGTCATACATTTGCCATTGTTTCCCTTTCTTGTTTGGCATGACCACATGTATTAATTCATTCTTTTTCTTTAGTTTATTTTTCAAAGAGGATTAGCCTGTCTCTAAATTTAACCTTGTAGAAATTTAGATAATAAAGTAACAGTTATATTCGTGAGGTCTTAATTAAAATTCTTTGTTTTACCTTTCTATTGGATCTCTGGGTTCCATTATTTTTCACTGTAATGGCTATGCAGAAATCACTAACAAAATCCACAATTAAAAAGTTTATTTAAGGAATTAACAGTTGCAATTTCAGTGAGAAATGCCTAGTTGTTATTTAGCAGGACATGTAACAAAGTTCTTTGGGGTCTGCTAATAAATGCCGAAAGGGGCATACCACTCGGCTGTAAGCCTCAGCCGAAAGGCATTCCACTTGAGCTTCTTGGGTCAGCAAACTCAGCTCCCTGAATTAAGTGCCCAAAGGCAGCAAACTCCAGTAAACCTCAGCCTGAAGGCATCCAGCTCCACTTCTGTGCCAGCAAGTCCAACATCCCCCAATGAAGTGCCCTAAGTCACCCTACTCTGCAAGTCAGCCTTCTGCACAAAAGCACTCCGCTTTACTAATGCTCTGTGAGTTGGGAATTCCATCACTCTCTTCATGCTCTGGCTCCTGGTTCTGCTGCTCCTCCTCTACATCTGGATCCAAGAGGGTTACTGCACTGGGATGTAAAGTCCAAAGGATGAGATCCACTCCTAGGTCTAGCTGGCAATAAGCTATCTCCCCCTGATTCTCAGAGGGCTCATTATATGCAGCAAGATGGCACTCCAGGGAATCCGATTCACAATTACCACAGGTGAATTGAATAAACAGTTTCTTCCCCCAACCTTCTTACCAGAGCCATACATTTAAGGGTTGTTTGGCTAGAATAGCCACATTAAATAATTCACTGCCCCTGTAATTTTTTTAAATAGCAGTAGATAATAAAGAGTAAATCATTAATTCCAATAAGAATGGAATAGGACTTCTTTTTTTTTTTAACTGTTCCCTATGCAGCTCTGATGCCAAAGAAACTGAACTCAGAGGCAGAATGTGGCTGCCAGGTGTTTAATTTGCACCCTTTTTGACACCACGTTCACTAGTTTCTGAAAGGGAACGGGCAACAAAAAGGCCGGGAATAGGACTTCTTATGAATATACTGTTTCCATGAAGTTAACAAAGAAGCATGCAGGTAGTTGTTTTTATCACCATTAGGATATGTCTTGGCATTCACAATTAACCCTGATCCATGAACTTATTCAATAATAATTAAAACATAGAGAGGCTATTGAAACTGCTGCAGATAAACAATTTAAGTTCTAAAAGACTTTTCAATTAACCAATTTTTTAGCATATGTTTTCCAACAACTATTCCAAGTGTGGAATAATCTAAAGAAAAGGCTTAAAATCTTGTGAAATTGATATCAGGCTTTATGAAAATATGAAACAAAGTAAATTACTCTATTAAGACAATTAACTGAAACATCATAGAACAGGGCATTGGTCTGATGCTAAGAGATGAGAAGGGAATTCCTAACTTTGGAACATTGGAAGGATAAAGAATGGATTAGTGTGACTTCAATCAGAAAAGTGTGAATGATATTGTGCTTGCTTTGAAATACTGTAACTGGTATAAAAGTAGAATAAGCATGTAAGATAGAAAGAAAGGGAGAGTGGAAACAGGGGAGGAGGAAACGAGGAAAGTGTAAAAGAAAGAAAGAAGAGGGGTTAGTCGGATATTATTGAAATTCTGTAGGAAATTGATATTTAAATGTGCAAATGTGCATGATTCGGGCAATTAGCTGATATGTAAGAGAAGTGGTTCTAACAATTATTTCTGAGTTTTAAAAGCTGAAAGTAAAATAATGTCTGATAATACAGAATAAAAAATCCAAAATTTAAGGAGAACCAAATTTGATAATGCATAGAGATTCCCTTTCATCCAAGTTGTCATTACTAGGTCCAGCTGAGCATGAAGCAGCACCTAGCTGTTACACACGTGTCCCTCCGATGATTCTCTCCACCTCCACATCTTCCCACACCGAACACTTTCTGAGCATGTCAGTTCATGTGAGTCCCCGCTCCCCCCACCCACCCCACCACCCACCCCCGCCTCCGTGTGCGCTGCCGTCAAACTTCCCAATCAGAAAGATACTCAGGGGCTACCCTTCCCCTCCCCGAAAGCTAATTATTAACCACCACCCTGAGGGCATATTAGTGCTTGTTTCTGTCCTGTTGCTCACCTTCTCTCACTGGCCCTGGCCTCTGGCTATGGGCCCTCCCTGTCTATCTGAGATCTTCCACCCTGCTACACTAACCTACCTTCCTTCACTGTGATTCTTTGATCTCCCTTCTCGTCTGGAAGGCCTCTGTGGGTCTGATATTTCCAACGAAAGTGTGTTCATCGATACTCTAGTCTGCAACTATCAGTCGTATCTTCTATATACAGTGTGGGAAAAGAAGTTATAAATGCTGATACCGCGGAGTGGAGACCCAAAGCCCATTTGTCGGCCACTGGAAACCCCCTTACCTAAGGGTGTCTGGGAGGACATGAGCCAGTCAGGGTGCGATACAGCAATGATGAACATACAACTTTCCTCTAGTTCCTAATTGCCCCACACCCCCACCCCACTATCATGATCCCGATTCTACCTTGCAAGTCTGGCTAGGCCAGAATGTACACTGGTACAGATAGGAACTGGAACCACAGGGAATCCGGGCGGATAATCCCTTCAGGACCAGTAATGGAAGTGGCGATACTTGGAGCGGAGAGGGTGGGTGGTTTGGAAAGGGGGAGCTAATTACAAGGATCTGCATGTGACCTCCTCCCTGGGGGACGGACAACTGAAAAGTGGGTGAAGGGATACATCGGACAGGGCAAGAGATGACAAAATAATAGTTTATAAATTATCAAGGGTTCATGAGGGAAGGGAGGACAGGGAAAATTATAATAATTAAAAAAATAAAATAAATGCTGATACCGAGATAAGTACTTGTTCTCTCTAATTAAGTGATACACAGAGGTAGTGGAAAGGAAATACAGGTAACCATGGTTTAAAAAAGGTGTGCAGAATGTGGATCGTGGTAGTGGGGGGAGCAAGCACTTAACTAGAATGTTGTGTGTTTCATTGGTACAGATAGGAAGTGGAAACACAGGGAATCCAGGACAGATGACAGCTTCAGGACCAGTGGTGAGAGTGGCGATGCCTGGAGGGTGGAGGGAATGTGTGGTGGAAAGGCGGAACCGATTACAAGAATCTACATATCACTTCCTCCCTGGAGGTTGGACAACAGAGAAGTGGGTGAAGGGAGACGTCAGACAGTGTAAGACATGACAAAATAATAATAATTCATGAATTATGTAGGGTTCATGAGTGAGAGGGTGGGGGGAAATGAGGAGCCAAAATTAAGGGCTCAAATAGAAAGTAAGCGTTTTGAGAATGATGATAGTAACAAATGTACAAATGTGCTTGGCACAATGGATGGATGTGTGGATGTGATAAGAATTGTATGAGCCCCCAATAGAATGATTTAGAAATAATAAACAAAATGTTAACCAAAAAAAAGCTTGGTCATGCTCAGTGTTTACATGGGATCCATAGGTCTTGCCATGTGGAATGGTCCTCAGTGGCTCAATTTCTGAATGTGATATGTTTAGAGGAAAAAGACCGTTCCTTTCCATGGGCAGCAAATTCATACCAATCGACATAGGATTCTTATTTCCAAAATGGTATTTTTTAAATAACTGGGAAATTAAATTTGTATATTTTCAATCCCATTTGAGTTTTGATGAGAGGAGTCTTTCTGGCAGTCTGACATGATTGGAACTGCTACCTTCTATTAGGTGGCTCCACCCCTACCAATTGGCTGCCGTACAAACACTGTAGAGGATCACTATGAAGGGAATTGACTCCAAGGGAGTGTTTTTGTTTTGAATTTTGGTTAAGTTTTTCCCTTTTAAATGTCTTACTCTACTGCATTTAATTTTATGAATTCAATGATGAAATGTAACAATAAATTTAATGACAATGAATTCTGAGGTCTTATAGAAGATAGTAAACTTTTATTTACTTAAAACAATATCAACCATAAAACTGTTAAACAAAAAAACATAACCCTCTGTATCTGAAACTGTATTACTGTCAACTCAATTCCAACGCATATGACCTGGAAGACACAGGATTCCCAAGCCTGGAAATCTCTAGGGAAGCATTCCCAGAGATGCTGATAAGTTTATGCTGCTAGGCTTTTGATAGTAGCCTGGAGATTTAACTAATACACCACCAAGTCTCCTAAAAGAAAATGTCTTTAACTCTGTATTCTTACAAACTTGCTTGCTGAAAACAAAGAGGACTTGAAGCACTTACAGATTAAATTCAAAGGCTACCGCTGTCCATATGATTAACTGCAACATACACAGAGAGAAAGAGGAATGGACCACTAAGCAGCATCAGGATAAATGGAGAAAATATTGAAATTGTAGATGATTTTGTTTTACTTGGGTTTTACGTTGTGAACCCCTAGAAGGAGTGGTCTAGAGACCAAATGTCATTTTACAATATAACATTGGATGGGATCCCATAAAAGCTTTTTCTGATCATTTATTATTGTATTTGACAACAAAAGTAGAAGCAATAAAATAAAAATAGACAAATTAGACTTCATCAAAATAGAATGTTCATAGAATGATATTTATTGATAATGTAAAAAACCCAAAAAATGGAAGAATGTTTTGGCAAACTGTTAGGGAACGGTGGGCCCTTTTCTAGGCAGATCTTGGTGATGCCGACTTCTCAAAAGGAACCTTGTGGAGGGAACAAATCAGACCCTGAACAAATAGGTAGGAGGAGGTGGCACAGCAGGCTTACTCAGCAGTAAAGTCAGGATACTCTGGGGATAGACCCCAAGTGAGTCTAAGCTACCAAAGGGGTGAAAGTAGTGAGACCCCAGCATGAGCTGGCAGGCCCTTTGCACTGAGATGGTTTTGGGGGTTTATTTCTCAAAGAACAGCTGTTGTCCCTGGTTAGTTTGGACTCAATTGGGTCCCTGGTTGGCTGGAATACAACTATGTCCTCTCTTGGCAAGATCCTGGGTGGTCAGGTTCACGAGCTCTGGCTTCTCAATTTCAGGTTTGTGGTGACTCATCCATGAAAGCAGTCAAGTGCTTTCCCTGCCCTTGTCCAAACCATATATAAAATCAGAGTTTATTACAGGGATTACATAAAGAACTTTAAACTTAGCAACAGCATAAAAATGGGTAATGCCTCTAAACTTGGACAGGCAGCTTGAATAAACATCACATTACAGGATGTGACTACTGCACAACAAGATGTTCAATATCATTGGATATTGGGGGGAAAAACAAATCCAAAGTACATTGAAATACCATTTCACCCACATGTTGTGTGCTGCCGTGGAATATGACTTGGGCAGCAAACTGAAAGCTCAGCATTTCAGATCTACAGACTTATCTTGGGAGAAAGATGAGGTGCTTTGCTCCCATAAAGTTTTAAAGCCGGAAAAACCCACGGGAGCAGTCTTATGCCCCAAACCAAAGCCAACCAAACTATGAGTCTGACTCATAGAGACTACACAGAACAGGCTAGAACTGCCCCTGTGTGTTTCTGAGACTCTAGTTCTCAGAATATTGTAGAAAGAGAATACAAAGTGTCAGCTCTACTAAGTCAGAATTGACTTGATGGCGTGAGTTTTTGAGGGGTTCTGAGAAGTGGATGGCACGGAATCTTTTTGGAAATTGGCTGATTATGAGGAGTCCTGGTGGCAAAGTGATTATGTAATAAGTTGTTAACTGCCAGGTGAGCTGTTTGAACCCATTTGCGTCAGTCTGGGTTGACCAGAGAAACAAATCCAGGGAGACACTCATATGTGTATAAGAAAGAGCTTTGGATAGTGAGAAAACATCCCAGCCCCGTCCAGATCAAGTCCATAAGTCTGATATTAGCCCATATGTCCAATACCAATCTATAAAGTTCTCTTCAGACTCATGAAAAACATGCAATGGCGCCAAATGCAGGCAGATCACAGGCCAGTGGGTGAAAAGTCTTGTGGATCCAGTGGTGGTAGAAGCATCTCAATGCAGACATGGGTCTCCACATGGCTCCTCCAGCTCCAAGGCTCTGGCTTGATCGGCGTGGCCCCATCAGGCTCATGTCCCACCTCCAGCGGGCTATTTATCTCCTTAGTGCCTTCAAATGAGGCCATCTAGCTGCAATGGGGTTGGCAGTTTAGCCTCCACCCCTTCAGGAATTGACACCAGGTTCTGTAATTACCACACCATCGCTATTCATTGTGAGATGAGACGTTCTTCTCACATGGAATGTCCAGACTCTGGACCCACGGGGGTAGCTCTGCTCGAGGTCACTGGTCACTGTGAGTGGAATTGAACTGACTCAATGGCAGTAAGTGTTTTGTTTGTGTTTGAGACTGATGACCTTGATAGAGAAAAAATAACTGTAAAGGATGTGAAGAAACTAAAAACCCTCGTCCATTGCTGGCAGGAATGTAAAGCAGTATTTAGCCTCTGTGGAAAAACGATGAAGGTTTTTCAAAAGTTTGGGTAAGGTTTTCTGTTCCTGTAAAGATTTAAAGCCTTGCAAAGCCCACGGGAACAATTGTCCACTGTTATATCCCCCAAACCAAACCAAACCAAACCAAACTCAACCGAACTGAGCCTAAAATTAGCTTCTGAGCCAGCCATTCCATTGCTAGGGATATACTCAAACGAGTTAAAGTAGAGATGCAACTGGATGCAGCACTATTCATAAAAGTCGGAAAGTGACAATGATCCAAATGCCCAGCAACATAGGGATGGATAAACAAAGTCTGAGATGTACACATAATAGACAACAAAAAAACACCACTGGCAACAATAACCGAAACAAACACATTCCTTTCAAGCAGATTATGATTCACACAAGTCTTATAGAAGAGAGTGGGACAATCTCATGGGATTTTCAATGCTCTATATTTTCATAAACTGATTGTTGCTGAAGGTTGGTGGGCACAAACCACTGATCTTTTGGTATCAGTCAGACATTAACCACTGTGCCAAAAGTAATCCTCGATGGGGTATCACTTCTTAATAGAATGTAATTAACCTTAGTGGGTAAGCACTTGGCTCAGTACCAACAAGGTTGTTAGTTTAAAGCCACCCAATGACAAGCCAGAGAAAGAGCTAGAGATGTGTTTTCATAAAGGTTTCAGGGAAAAGCATCCTGTGGACCAGTTGTATTCTGTCACATGAAATGGTTATAAATCAGGACTGATTCAACAGTACACAACAACAATAAATAGTATTCACAGAAAGAAAATTTCTAGAAGTGGTAGAAAATGTTTACAATGATGTTACGAATACTGTATAGATTATTCTAAGACCCTTATACAGTTTTATTAAATTGTAAGCAGCAGATTATGATCACTGGGTAGATGTTTTCAATCTTTCTATCTTTTTGCTCTATCTGTATTAACTATACATTTTAATATCAGATGAGCTATCTTACTTCTCTACATAGCTCTTGAAGAGATCATTCTTCCTTAAAACCAGTGAACGCTCAGTAACGTATTAAAGGTAGTAATGATCCTTAGATTTGAGATTGAAATATAGTAAATTTTCAATTATCTTACTTTTTTGGTTTTCAATATTAAAATTAATACTTATTTAGGTAATGTATCAAATGTCTGTTGTTTCTTTGTCTCTATGAAACCAGTACTGGTTTTTCCAACTTTAAACAACATAAGCCACAAAAGTACGTATACTGTTTTTACCCAAAACTTTATCTCCTCTTAAATTCTAAATCCATAGACTCTCTAGTCTCTTGCTTCTCTAACTTCAACTATTCGTTATCTACCATTTCAAATTTATGACAACAGTAGCCAATGAAGGACCCAAAGGCACTCTGGTGGCCCTGTGGGTTAAGAACGGGGCTGCCAAGGGCAAAGATGAACTAGAAAGAACGACACTCCCTGCCATGGAGTTGACCCCAACCCAGAGTGACCTCTTACACAACAGAGTACAACTGCCGAGGTGGAGTTCCAAGACTGTAAATCTTGACCCGAGGGGAAAACCTCAATTTTATCCATGAGAGCAGCTGGTGATTTCAAACTGGTGACCTTGCAGTAGTAGTACAATCTGTAACCCACATCAGCACCAGGGCTCAGTAAGGTTGGTGGTTCAAACCCACAGCCGTTCTGCAGGAGAAAACAAAGCTATCTGCCCGCTTAAAGATTTACAAAGTCTCAGAAACCCTATAGGGCGTTGCTATGAGTTGGACTTGACTCAATAGCAGTGAATTTTGCTTTGAACGTGGGGAATGAAGCAGCCCTGGTAGTGCAGCAATTAAGCACCCAGCTCGTAACTCTAAGGTTGACAGGTTAAGCCCACTGCTTGCTCTGTGTAAGAAAGATGTGCCAGTCTGATCCAGTAAAGATTACAGCTATGGGAAGTTCTACTCATCCCTAACTTGAAATCAAAAGAGAGGTGATGGATTTTTGGCCAGCGGAAAGGCGATTTCTAGTCAGGGAGATGTTTCTGATACAGGAAGGCATGTGGGGTGCACCGACTGGGCAAAGATCTGAAGTAGCAATAAGAGGCACACGCTGGGAGCTTCTGAGAAGCTACTCATGTTCTCTCTTCAAAGGTCTCGTCTCATGGCTCTTACTCAATGTTGGCGTGTTAACTTTCTGTTTGAACTTCTTCTATAAGATCATTTCTTCTTGCCATAAAAACTCTTGCTCATACTACAACCAGAGAAGATTGGCAGTAATATTTGCTCAAATGTAGAAAAAAATTGTGATTTTTATCTGAAAAAAAAAAGCCCGTCATCAGATTGTTTTGTGGAATAACGATAGATCTGTCAGTCATGAAAATCATTGTACCCCATGATTTTCAGTGCTTTTGCAGTTATGTAACATGTAACTTGGCTGTTATGAAATTCTATAGTCATTTGATGTCATAAATTTCCATTTTTTATAACAACTTAGTCTTTGGAGCTTAATCTTGTTGATAAGTGAGGAAGGGTATGACCTATTTTTACTTATAGATTAATTCTTTGGAAATAAACAATATATAACCCACTCTACAATTTGGGGCATTTTTTAACAAACAGGTAGTATCTATGAGTCCAACTCTGTAAAGTATCTACAATGAGATATAGGATTTGCAGTTATTTTTAGGTAAATAATTAGTTAATAGATGGTCGGTGTTAGATACATAGATAATTTCATACCTTGAGTGATGTCTCTTTGCCCACCCATCCATCTAGTCATCCATCAATTTACCTGTCTCTCCACACAGGATGCCTGGTGAGTAAAGCACAACAATTAGAGTGATACTGCTAACCCCAAGTCAGAGACTCGAATTCACCAGCTGCCAAACTAGCAGATGTGAATGTACGCTTCCACTAAGATTTACAGCTTTCTAAACCCTGTGGGAGAGGGAGAGAGGATTTAAGAATTTTCACAATTGTTGTTGTTAGATACTATTGAGTCTTCTCCAGGCCATCATGGCCCAATACACAACAGAATGATCCACTGTACTGGCCCTCACAGTCCCAAGTGTTCCTGTTCCTGAGACCACTGGTGGAGTTACTATGTCATTCCATCTCGTTGAGGACCTTCATCTATTTTGCTGCTCTTCCACTTTACCAAGCATGATGACCTTCCCCAAGGACTGGTCTTTGCTGACAATATGTCCAAAGTATGTAAGAGGAAGTCTTGCCACCGTTCCTAAGGAGCACTCTGGCCTTCCTTCTGCCAACACAGATAAGTTTGTCTTCTTAGTATCCCATTGTATATTCAATATTCTTCCCCAGCACCCCAATTCCAACACATTGATTCTTCTATGATCTTCCTTATTCAGTGAGCAAATTGCACAGGCATATAATGCAATGGAGAATCCCGTGGCTTGGGTCAGGAGCACGCTAGTCCTCAAAGCAATATCCATGCTCTTCAATATTTCATAGAGGTCGTATGCAGCAGTTTTCCCTCGTGCAATATTTCTTTTGATCACAGTTGTGGAAGGGAACAATTTCAAGTCCATGGGTAGGATGTTAGGCTGGAGGCTACTCCTGATTTGTTAACTGAAGGAACGAAAGGATCTAAAATGGGTTGGGTGGATGACAGGCTTCTGGCTGCAGAGGCAAATAAATGAAGGTCAGCAGGTATGATTGCAGCTGCTAACAATTCACAGGATCCACAGGCAATATAGGAAGTAAGTCACCAGGACAAAGAACTGGGGATCCAAAGATGAGCCAGATGCAGGATCCAGAGCCAGTACAACTCAAGCAAATTTTCCCACAGTTTTCCACACCCCTGAGGAAAGTCCTATTAAATTGATTACTCATAAACGATCTTGTCATGAAGACCACTATAATCACATCATAGGAAATTATTACAACGTAACTGCCTAACAACTGAGAATTCTGGCTCTGGCACGTAGAAAAAAAACAAACCAAAAACTGACATAAGTGCTCAGTAGTAGGTACTAAATAAACTAATGAATGAAAAAATATATTTCTCATCTTTTGAATATTTATATTTTTCATTGTCCTGGTGCCTGCAGAAAACTCCATCATCTAAATATAATACTTATTGTTTTCTGAATGGCTGGATGATTTAAAAGAAATCTCTGCAAATTGTATAAACATGTTTCATCTGTTTACATAAAATGAATTCCTCCTCTTAATCAATTAAGTGAAATTGTCATTAAGCTTTATCCTTTTTGCTTGATATTTTTCTCACAGTATTAAACTAAAACTATTTCCTCCCCTCTGTCTGAAAGTAAAGAGCTCCTGTGAATTTTTTTTTTCTTTTTTTGGGTAAGAAATGACTTCAAGCAATAAAGCAATGCCCATTCATTTATATGGGAAAAATTGTTAGACATTACCAAACTCAACAAGTAACCTACCAATTAATTTCTAAGAACAAATTAGTCTTAAAGCAATAGTAACATATAGCGTTGACATATAAGGAGCCTGTCATTGCCAATCTCATTCTTGTAACGTGTTTACTCTTCACTGCAAAATAAATGATGGGAACTAGTTTCACTTTTACCCATTCTTTGTAAGAGCAACTATTTCCTTTGGGTTTACTTCAGTTAAGATAAACAAGTACTGATGTAGGTCTTTCATAAACATGAAGTGGTATCAAATAGAGCCTTCAAAAAGCAGGAGATATCCATATTAATAATAAAATATCACATTAATAAATAAAGTTAACCAACAGTATAGTGTGTGTGACTTTTATAACTAATGGGAAATACGCCTTATTTTATCCCTCAGACCTTGGTATTTAGATAGTTGTGCTTTATATAAGAAAGCAACAATTCAAAAGAATAGAGAATTAAACTAAATTATTAAACACATTATATGTGAGATAAAATAATAAAAATATTCCTATTTTAAAGCATTAAAAGGTTTCCACTCATGCACACATATACTCATTTTATTTTTTTGGATCTGTTGGTCAGGTTTAGATCTGCTAACCACAAAAATGATGATCCAAACCTACCACAAGCTCCAAGGGAGGAAACTGAGGCTCTCTGCCCCTCCTAAAGATTTTCACCCTCCCAAACCCTGTAGAAGGTTGCTGTGAGTCACAATGAATTCCATGTCTGTGGATTTAATATTTAAATCTACAATTTGACTTAATTCCTAATATGTCTCCTGTCTTCATTTTTAATTTATAATTTTAATGAGGGAAACTTTTAGGAGATGAGAGAGGCCCCTGGCAAACACTCAGAAAAGAAATATGTACACTTAAATTGTATAAACACGAGGAATTGAATTATGTCAATAACCCAAACAAAACAAAGTTGGGAGAGAACCAATAATCCTAAATGTGATGGAAGCACTAGCTGACACTTTAGGATTCCCCTGGGGGGATGGTAGAATGTAGGATTACCCTGGGGTGATGGTAGAAGAGGATGCAGCTATGTTGTGCCTGGCCTTCTGACAAAGGAGGCCGAGGTAATAAAGGGATGTTTTCTTATGTTGTGTTCATTTGTTTTACAGCAATTTAAAAATAAACAAACAGAAAACTAGGGCACTCCGTATTTGACATATTGCTATGGTGCATAATGTCTGTTTTTAATTACACTGTGATAGTACTTTTATTTAATATGCTCTTAAAATCCTTCGATCAATTTGGCCCAGGCTTCGATCAATTTGTTCTTATGACATCTCCTGAGTAGGGCTGGCATTCACCAGTTACACATCTCTAGCATGTGATCACTTCTTTTCCATCCAGCATTTATTTTGCTTGATTTATGCATCTTTTTAATTGTCTGGTTCCTATGTTATATTGTGTGCTAAATATCTTGAATAATTATTGTCACTTTGCTTTGTTTAAAATATGAAAAGTATAACAACTATGCAGTATAAATTATATTTTGACCAGTGCATGTACAAGAGATTTATATTATGTAGAGCCTCACTCCCATTATGATTCATGTCGTGTCCTGAATGTTCAGATATGGCAACCTTAGAGTAAATTGGTAGAATGGTTTGTGAGGGTTGCCAACACTTAGTACAAAATGCTTCTAATTGGAGAACCATTAAACATTGCCATTCAAAATATGACACTTTCAATAGTATGTGTGGGTAACTTGCATTTTATCAGGCAGTCAAACTATGTTCTGAAAGTACTTAAAATTAAGAGCAAATCATTTATTCTGAGAAACTCAAATATTAGGATAGAATTTTGAAGGACACATTACTCCAACACAGAAAGAAGTAAATAAGTTCTAATCTTTAACTATAAGAATCTACTCTTTACAATGCTCCATAGTAAAGCACAACAATGTACTTATATATTACCATGTTATCACTGAGGAGAGCAACATATCAAGACAAACAGTGCTGAAGGCATACATCAAAGATTGCTACCATATCTCTAGACTAGAAAATGAGTCATATTCTTGCCATTTCTGCCATTCATTAAGTAATAACATTTCTTACAATTACTTAAGCTTAAATCTGAAATGATACACAGTGCCATCCTAAGAACAATAGTATTCTGCTCTGATTAAATATTACATTTGTAAGATCAATCTCAAATTACCTCCAATATAATTTATTTTGCTTCCTCATCTGTTCATCTTTACAATGAAGATCTAATCAGGTATCTTTAGCAATGAAACATTCCATAAGTGCAGAGAGATAGGCCGCATGCTCTTTAATTTAGCCCAAATCTTTCCATCTCTTGATCTTGCATCCCTTATACTTGCCTATTTTCTCAATATTGTTCATGTACACTGAGAAAAAATGATGCATATTAAACTTGACCTGGGGAGTATTGGAAAAACATGGGTAAAACACACAAAAACATTTTATGCACTCTTCAAATAGAATGAAGGGAAAAATACTGCTTCTAAAATTGGCCATTAGATGATTTTGTTCTTCTATTTGACAGTTCCAACATCTTGAGAAAGTAAGGGGGAAACACACAATCTTGTGCTTTCAAAATCAGAAGACTCAATAGACCATTAAAACTGTTTCTTGTGCGTTGGTATCTTGGGTATTTTTTTAAACATTTGATACAAGCAAAAAAAAAACTTCAACTTTAATTTTAAATGTTTTAGTTTTAAATATCCTATTTTAGTTTTTTTTAATTCCATAGTTGTTTCAGGTGTCATCCATAATGATGTGTGATGTCGTCATTATAGTCATTGTGTCAACCCACGATTGTCTTCCTCTCTTTCATTCACCTTCTAATTTGTCAAACACGGTTGTCCTTTCTCTGGAGCTGACCCTTCTGATAACATGTCCAAAACTGTGAGAGGAAGTCTCACCATCTTTGATTCTCAGAATACAAGCTGTACGTGTAAGGGCAGTCCACGGTACTTTTGACATCCTTTGCCCATAATTGAAGTACAGCGATTTCTCTTAGTTTGTGTGTTTACTGTTGCCTTGGATTCAATTATGTTGAATCTAACGTTAAAAGTTCCTTCAGAAAAGCCATTTGATCATATAATATGTTACCATGTCCGAGTATAGACTCAGTGAAGAAGGACATTTGTCATCAAGATTACGAATTCCATTATCTTTCAGTATTTTTTAGGACAAGAGATAGAGACCCATTAGGCATTTCAATACCATGGAAATGCCTGGTGTTAGACCCAATCAAAGATTAATAATGGAAGCAATAGGACAAGTACATATGCAACATTTTATTCATTATACCAAAGACAACATGACTCAATGTTTACCACAATGTTTTATCCGCATTTTATGAAGAAAAAAATATAACCAATATCTTGTAAAGTTAAAACAAAAAACTTATACTTTATTTGGGCCCTTGCATGAATGAATAACTTTAAGTTTTAGTGATATAGCCTAGCTTTTATTTATTTCAGTAAAACTGATGATCACGGAAGGTATTTTACAATTATTCTGAGATTTTGTGTGCTACTGAGGCATTGTGTAACTACACAGATCAATAAAAACTATGCCGTTTGCTAAGTAATTCCATTTGGGAGTGTCTCTCCTACTGACGCTCTTGTTAGCCACTGCTGGTCAGTTCAAACCCTCAGCGACCCTGTGTCCGACCGAATGGACACTCCCCAGTCTGACTGTGCAGATGTTCCCCTCACTGCTGCACACAGTGTGTCCGCACATCCAGGCCAGGCTGTCCTCTTCTTTGTTCCTCTCCACAGCCTGTTCTGTCCTGACAACATTTCCAAAGTATGTGAGGCAGTTTTCCATCCTTGTGGTGAAAGATCACTCTCGCCCTACTTCTTCCAAGACAGATTTGTTTATTTTTTGACAGCCCATGGTACTTTCAATTGTCTTTGCCGGCACCGTAATTCAAGTGCATCAATTCTTTCATCTTCCTTATTCAATGTCAAACTTTGAGATGCATATGAGATGAGACAATTGGAGATACAATGGCTTGAGTCAGGCAAAACTTACTCCTCAAAGTCACTTTTCAACACTATAAAGAGATCTTGTGCATTGGATTTACCCAAGGAAATGTGTCGTTTGATATACTGACTGCTGCTTCCATGAGCATTGCTTGAGGGTTCACCATGGTGAAATCTTTAACAACTTGAATCTTTTATATTCAATACATTTATATTGAATTAATATCATGTTATCTATGGGTTAAATGATAAGATTTGCGTCTCTTTTACAATGAGTTGTAATCTATATTAATGGCTGAAATCCTTGATCTTCATCAGCAAGTACTTTAAGTCCTCCTCACTTTCAGCAAGCAATGCTGTGTTGGGTACATATATTGCAGGTTATTCAGGATTGTTAAAAAAAAAAAGGATTGTTAATAAGTCTCCCTCCCAATCAGATACTACATTCTTCTTCAAATAATCTAGCTCCTTTGATTATTTGCTCTGTTTACAGATTGAATAAGTATGATGAAAGGCATAACCCTTCAAGACAACTTTCTTGATTTTAAACCATGCAGTCAGTCTTCCTTTGTTCTGTTTGCCTCACTGCCTCTTAATCCGTGTACAAGTTCCACATGAGCCCAATTAAGTTTTGAAATTCTCATTCTCCTTAAGACTCATCATTTCCTTAGATCCATAAGATTAAACATATGTTTTTGTACCTTTCCTTCCTCTTTGTTTCCAACTTTGAATTCTAACTACCAGTAATTATCAAAGTATTTTGATTGATTGATTAATTTCTGTCTGAAGAAGTTGGTAGAATTCTTCAATTTTTGCAGCCCTGGAGATGTAGGATTATGCATTGGCCTGAGAATCACATGGTTGGCTGTTCAAAACCACCAGCGGGAGAAAGATAGTGCTTTCTACTCATGTAAATATTTTGTCTCAGAAACACTCACCAGGAGTTGGCATTGACTTGATGGCAGTGAGCGAACTTAAGTGGTTAGTGCATAAATTTGAATAATCATATTGATTGGATTTCCCTGAATAGGAATAGCTGTCATCAAGTTCATGCAGATTCACAGTGATCCTACAGGACAAGAGAAAACGGCTCTCCTGTGTTTCCAATACTGAAACACTTGGCGAGAGTAGAAAACCCCATCTTTCTCCCACAGAGCCACCGGTGGCTCGGGTCTCCTGACTTTGTAATTAGCAGCCCAACACGTAACCGCTATGCCTCGTAAGCTCTCATATCCTTTTTTGTGGTGCGTGCAATACCACTCTTACTGTGTCATTTTGACATAGATTCTGTTTCAGCTCACTCATGCCTACCTAGGTTATCAATCTTTATTCATTCCATTTGATGACTGAGATAGTTTATTGTGCCAGCCTGGCCGATAAATACAAGTGGGATTAATTGAAGGGCAGAGAGATAAGTGGCTCGCCTTTCTTGTCTCTCGCTCTTTAATCATCAGACCAGTGTGCAGCTGCCTTGCTTGTTCTGTGCCTCAATTTAAAGAGCACACTACCTGTGGGATGCCTAGTTTAGGTTGCCTACAGTACAAATGGCTCAGTGTGACTCACTTCCGTGAGAGAGTTGTGAGACACTAGCAGTCCTTCAAGTCTTGAGGGCAGTCAGGGAGTCCTCTGTAGAGAGAGCTAGGCTATCCCAGCACAGGCAGCAAATAGCAAGGCAGGTCACCAACTGTCAGTCCTCAGCTCTGGAGATGCAAATTTCATTCCTGTGGTCTTAAAGGGACCTCAACTTACCATGACACTGTCCACAGGCTAGACATCCCACAGGGAGTGTGCCCTTTAAATTGAGGCACTGAACAAGCAAGGCAGCTGCACACTGGTCCAATGATTAAAGAGCTAGAGACAAGAAAGGCGAGGCTCACGGAGCCACTTATCTCTCCGCCTTTCAATTAATCCCACTTGTGTTTATCGGCCAGGTTGGCACAATAAACTATCTCAATGACCTCAAGTTTTCCCTGACTCAGACATCATACATTCCAAGTTCTAATTATTAATACATGTCTGCAGCTGTTTCTTCCCATTGTGAGTCATACCCTATCAGCAAATGAAGGTCGGCAAGCACCGCTCCCACAGGCTTTATTCAATTCCTCTCCTGGTTAGCTCTCCGTTCAGAAGACAGCCCTTCCTCAGTCATATCTTGAGCACCATCTGACCTGAGGGACTCATTGTCTCAAATTATTTCTGACAATGTTCTGACTATGTTTATGAGGTTCTGGCAATGTTTGGATGTTCTGCATAAGGCTTTCAGAGGCAAATTCTTCTGAAGTGAACAGTCTGCTCTTTCTCTGTTATATATATGCTTACATTTTTATAGTACACTCACACCATAGGCAGCCATATTAAATCTACATGTTTATTAGCAATATTTTACCATTACCATTCAAAAGAGCCATTATAATTGTGTACTAGTTTTATATTCAATAAGGAGAGCTTCAGTTTCAAGGGAAATGACACTACTAATGTTCAATCATTCTTTAATCAGGATTGATTTTTAAAAATTCATTACCAACTGTCCCCTTTCCAGGCCTGTACATGGATACAGTAGCTATCGATTTCAAAGCTTACTTGCAAGTGTGGTGGGGATTCAATACTCCAGCACTTTGCTGCCCACTGAAAGCCTGACCTTCATCCCCACGCAGTGCCTCGGGGAGAAAAGGCCATCTGCTCCCACCAAGGTTAGGGAAGCCCATGGGAAAGTTCTGTGCTATCACATTGGTCTATTATAGTCAAGATCAACTCAGTGGCACGCAACAACAACCAAGATTACCCGCAATGCTTCAAATTGAACTTAATATATGCTTTTCTTGATATACTGGTTTTTATATCATCTCTCATCCAAGAACTTTTTAAAGAAGAGTGGCTTCTTAGACTCGAATCTAAATGAAACTTTTTGAACGTGTGCTTCAAATGTTTAATGGAATGTTTTTGGATGGAGAGCCACAACATTGTCCATGATTTTACACATTTCCTTCTCCAGACTTGTTAGGAATTACCTATTTTATGATTTAGGTGGAAGGTTAAATGATTCATTCTTTAAACATTTAAGCCATAAGAGTGTCTTGAAACTTTAAAGAAATAATTAACATGTACATATGTAAATGTATTTATATATAAAATGATAGGGAAATAGATCTATGTACATATATTTATGTATTAAGCAACAAGGTAGCAGACTGATATTGGGCCTCTACTCAAGTACTCCCTCAACACAAGAACACTTTGTTCTAATAAACTGGAATTCCATGATGCTCACCTTCCTGACAGGATCGCTGAAGACAAAATGGATGCATAGCAAACATGGTGAAGAAAGCTGATGGTTCCCGGCTATCAAAAGAGATAATATCTGGGGTCTTAAAGGCTTGAAGATAAGCAGCCACCTAGCTGAGAAGCAACAAAGTCCACATGGAAGAAGCACACCAGCCTCTGTGATCATGAGGTGTCAATGGAATCAGGTATCAGGCATCAATGACCCAGAACAGAAAGTACAGAGTGGAGACCCAAAGCCCATCTGTAGACAATTGGACATCCCCTTACAGAAGGGTGACAAGGAGGAGAAGAGCCAGTCAGGGTGCAGCACAGCACCAATGAAACATACTTAGAGCTTTCCTCTAGTTCTTTAATGCTTCCTCCCCTCCCCTGCCACTATCATAACTCCAATTATACCTTACAAATCTGGCCAGACCAGAGCATGTACATGGGTAAAAATAAGAACTGGAAACAGGGAATCCAGGACAGATAAACCCCGCAGGACCAATAAGGAGAGTAATGATACCAGGAGGTTAAGGGGAAGGTGAGGGGATATAGGAAGAAACCGATCATAATGATCTACATATAACCCCCTCCCTGAGGCACAGACAACAGAGCTGGGTGAAGGGAGTCATCAGTCAGTGTAAGACATGAAAAATCAATAATAATTTGTAAATTATCAAGGGTTCATGAGGGAGGGAAGAGGGGGAAGGGAGGGGGAAATAAGGAGCTGAAAAATAAGGAGCTCAGGTCGAATGAAAATGTTTTGAGAATGATGATGGCACCAAATATACAAATGTGTTTGACACAATGTATATATGTATGGATTGTGATAAGAGCTGTAGGAGCCCCAATAAAATGATTAAAAAAGAATTTATACTGCTTTTGTAATAGAAATTGACAACTCAAAATCTTTTTTTCATTTCTTAAATTTTTCTAGCAGTAGAATCAAAGGTAGAAGCGCACAACACATTCATGTACTGTACTAATACTTCAACATTCTTACACACATCGGTGTCCTCTCAGTGAGATATAGGCATTACTGTCTCACTGTATAGATCAGGAAACTGAGCACAACTCAGGAAATTAAAGTAAGTTTCTTAAAATTTCAAAGTCAAAATGACAAGTCAATGAGCTCTGATCCTTACTAGATATTCACAATCGAGTAAATTTTGCATATTCCCCTCATCTACTATGAAGGAAATAGTCATAGCTAATTTAATGGTTTTATATTGATTAAATGGGCACAACAGACAATGTGAGTAGAATAGGGCCAAGCAGAAATCTGAATGGCCAATAAACAAATGATAAAAGGGTCCTGATCCGCAGCCATAAGAGAAATGCAAATTAAAACAACTATGAGATACTACCTAACACCCTCAGAGATAGCCCAATTCAAAATATCAGAAAGCAACAAGTGTTGGAGGGGCTGTGGAGAGATAGGATCTCTCACCCACTGCTGGGGGACCTTTAGATATGTACAGCCACTATGGAAATCAATTTGGCGATACCTAAAACAGATGAAAATCGAGCTACCATGTGACCCAGCAATATCCCTACTGGGTATATATCCAGAAGAGGCAAAAAACAAACCATGGTCAGACATCTGTGCTCCAATGTTCATTGTGGCACAGTTCACAATTACAAGGAGTTGGAAACAATGTAAATTTCCATCAACAGGTGAATGGATTGTAAAGCTCTAGTACATACATACAATGCATACCCACGAAGCAGTTATGAACACATGAAGCATGTGGTCCCATGGGAAGTTCCCTTATGCTAAGCGAAGTAAGCCAAACACAAAAGGACAAATACAACATGAGTCCACTAAGGTAAACTTTCAAAAGCAAAAGAGCATAGGGGAAAAGCTACTATATGCGTCCCTCTCCAGGACGAGGTCCAGGCACTCTGGCAGGGGTCAGACCTAAACCAGAGATACATATGGCAGACAACTGAAAAAGAGGGGAAACAAACAAACCAAAAGGGATATGGGTAGTGTGGGTACAGGACAGTAACGCACTCAAGGGGAGGGTATTGTTTATATCTCCACAGGAAAGGGAGAGAGGGACCAGACCTCAATCTGGTGCACCAAGACTGGAATGCCACATACCTGCATGATGCAGTGAACCAATGGGAGGTCTGCTGGGCTGGCCCTGATCCCAGCTCCATGGACCCCTCCCCAGAATAATGCACTACAGAGAACCACACTAAAGCTATGGTTCAATGAGGGGGGCTCATCTGCTCAGAACACACTGGAGTAAACTACAAGGGAAGTGGAGAGAGAGAGTGGGACACAACCTGCCCCACCAAGCCCCAAGGATGATATTCTTGCCCAGAGCATCCAATGCACAGAGAGGACCATAGGGCCGTCCCCACCACAAGATGCAGCATCCCCTCACTGACCCATAGCACTATGGGGACAACACTGGAGGCACAGTTCAGGAATTTTGCCTTATCTGACCTCACCACACCAGGGCTAAACATGAAGGACATGCAACAGAGCAGCAGGGGAGCAAAGCAATAAAGTCCCAGAGGAATTCAAAAAATTGACTTCGGGGGCAGATTTGACACCTCATCAGATTCAACTGGAAAACATTCATAAAGGTCAGTACACAGACCTGGAATTATTTATAGGTTTTTCTTTTTTGTTGTTGTTGTGTTTTGATTTGTTTGTTTTAGTTTTTACATGTCTGTCTAGATAAGATAGTCAGGATAAACAAGTCCAAGAAGAAAACAATGGGACAAGGAAGGGGGGGGGGGGTAGAAGGGGAAACAGAAATAGGCAGCCAGCAAACCCAGGGACAAGGGAACAACAAGTGATCTAAAACCAAAGGTGAGTAGGATGTTCAAGGCCTGGTGGGGCTTGATCAAGTGCAATGTAGCTGAGAGAAATTAGGGCAAAATGAAGGTTGAATATGATAGTAGGACAGGAGGAAAGGAAATAGAAGAAAAACTTGGATGCGAAGGACATTTATAGAGGCATAAATAAAGGCATGGACATATGTAAATATATTTACATATAATGATAAGGACATAGTTCTATGTACTTATATGTTAAATGATAAGGTAGCAGACAGACATTGGACCTCTACTCAAGTACTCACTTAACACAAGAACACTTTGTTCTAATACCCTGGCATTCCATGATGATCACCTCCCCAACACAATCACTGAAGACAAAATGGGTGCATAAGCAAACGTGGTGAAAAAACCTGATGGTGCCCAGCTATCAAAAGAGATAATGTCTGGGGTCTTAAAGGCTTGAAGATAAACAAGAGACCATCTAGCTGGGAAGCAAGAAAGTCCACATGGAAGAATCACACCAGCCTCTGTGATCGTGAGGTGTCAATGGGATCAGGTATCAGGCATCAGAAGACCCAGAACAAACATATTGATGTGAATGAGGAGGGAAGAAGGGTGGAGTAGAGACCCAAAGCCCATCTATAGACCATTGAACATTCCCTCACAGAAGGGTCACGAGGAAGGGATGAACCAACCAGGGTTCAGTATACCACTACAGAACATAAAGCATTCCTCTAGTAAAATCCCCCCACTATCATGACCCCAATTCTACCTTACAAATCTGGCTAGTGCATTGGTACAAATAAGAGCTCTTGACACCAGGAATCCAGGACAGATAAACCCCTCAGGAACAATAATGGGAGTAGTAATACCATGAGGTTAGGGGAAAGTAGGAAGGGGAAGGGAAAACCGATCACAATGATCAATTTATAACTGCCCTTTCCTCCAAGGGGCATGAACAACAGAAACGTGGGTGAAGAATAGAGACTGGTCAGTGTAGGATATGAAAAATAATTATAACTTATCAAGGGTTCACGAAGGAGGGAGGTGGTGAGGGAGAGAGGATAAAAAGAGAAGTTGATACCAAGGACTCAAGTAGAAAGAAAATGTTTTGAAAAGGATGATGGCAACATATGTACAAATGTGCTTGACACAATGGATATATGGATTGTTGTACAAGCTGTAAGAGCCCCCCAATAAAATGATTAAAATATTTGTATGTTCTGGGAAACCAATAAATTCATTTGTCACATTAAAAAATAGCATCGAGATCATGTGATGGGGCTATGTTCATTTTTAAATTTTCATTTGGACCTCAAATAGTTCTGACAATGTTTTGAGGTTATTCACAATGCTTTCAGGGGCTAACTCCGCTGAAGTGGACAGCCTGCTCCTTCTTTAGTCTGTTCTTGGGTTTTCATTTAGAACTAATGCCTTATGCAACCATATTAAACTGATGTTTATTTGAAAAATGTACCATGAAAACAAGTTGGGGTCCAAATTTAATTAAATTGACTTTTATATGTTCTCTGGCCAAAAACAAAGTCTTCCATAGTCTTCTGCAAAATCAGTGGTCGCAATTTAAGCTCTGGTACCATTCCCTCCTGTGGAGTTGGATTTTATTATTTGCAATCATTGGTCATCAAGGCTGGTGTGCTTCTTCGTATGGACTTAGTTGACACCTCATTTAGATGGTTTCTTGTTTGAAGACAAGCCTTTAAGACTGCAGTTGCTCTTCTTTCTGATAGCCAGACAGTATTTAATTTATTGACCATACTTTGCTATAGCACCCATATCTTCTGCAATCTTTTCATGAGGATGAGCATCAAGCAGTGCTATATCATTAGAAAAACTTATGCTTAGACTGGGGCTAGAATTAAGTACAAGCCCAAACTCTATTCATATATCTATGGTTTTGTCACCTTAGTGACATCATTGCCATTTTATATTAGAGAACATTGTCAATTATCCCCCCGTGGTATCATTGACATTGCCATAACATTACTGTTGACTTTTAAGGACCTTGTCAGAAGGGGAGGACTGCCATGTGAGCTTCTAAGACCACAGACCTCTATAAGAGTGAAATGTCTCATCCTTCTCTCTAGAAGCTGACTGGTGGCTTCAAACCACTGAACTTGCAGCTAGCAGACAATTATGGCAGATGAGATTAAGTAAAAGCTATAGTATCTTGTGATTTGATCTTTTTTTCATTTTAAAGTTGTTTCAGTTTTTTGAAGGTTGTTTTTAAATGTGGACTAAGCCTCTGGTGAATTCCTTCTGACCAAAGACCAGCCTTTCCAGCACACTTTATATATTGAAAAGTGAATTATAGCAGATACATTTGGCTTAAACTTTGGCACCTCAATTTTAGATCTCCCTTTTTATCCATTTTAAATTTGCATCTTAGTTTTCAATTGGAGATTTTATCTGTTTTACTTTGTTATCATTGTTAGTTGGTTGTTGTTTTTTTGAGTTGTTTGTGTTAAATGATTTTTTTTCTGTACATGAAATCCAAGGCACATAAATCTTCAGAGATTAAACTTTGGGGTGCGGCGGGGGAAGTGGAGGGAAACGGGGAGCTGAAAATGATGAGTACAAGAATGAAGAATATGCAAAATATTGATGGTTGAACTCTTCTTGATGCGATTTATCTATGAATTTTATGGTATGTGAATTAAATGGCAATAAAATTATTTTTTAAAAAGAAATAAAATAAGTTTCATAAAGGACTTGGTTACATCTAAGAAGTATTCATATAAGAAGAAAAGGAAGTACTCATGTAGTACTTCTATTTTGTAAAATCTTAAGGCAATGCATTTGATTTTTGGATCCATATAATCCAAAACCAAACTTACTGCCATCGAAGTGATGCTGCTTAGAGTGACCTTATAGGACAAGGTTGAACTGCTTTTGTGAGTTTCAGAGAATAATTTTTCATGGGAGTAGAAAGCCCAATGTTTCTTCCTCACAGCTAGCAATGGCTTTGAACTATAGACCTTGCAATTAGCAGGCCAACAAGTAGCCACTATCCCACCTTGGATCCCCATATCAACTATTAAACGTTAATGTTAACAGTGTGGATGATGCCCTCTACCCCTACCCCAGCTTCTTCCCCCCAGATTGTTGTAATCCTAACCTCTACACTTGTGGGTATAAACCATTTGAGATTTTTGTTATGGCAATGAACCAGTAGTAGTGTAGGGTGTGTTATAAATCAATCTCTCTAGAAATAAAGAAATTGAACGAGCAAGTGAGCAGGCAGATATGGGGAAAAGAGATCCCAGGTCACCTGAAGATTGCCCTGGAAAAGCAGCTCAAACGAGACAAGGACCTTTCTTCTAGAATTGACCATGAGTGAACGCCTTTTTTTTTTCTAGAGCCGGCACCTGGAATTTGGACTAGTAGCCTCCTGACAGTGAAAAATAAAAATATCTGAGTGTTCAAGCCACTCACTTGTGGTATTTCTGCTATAGAATCTAAGCAGATTCCTAAGATAGGAGGATATTCCATATTATAAAATCATTTAAAATATATTTTACTCTGAATTCTATTCACTACCAATATGTAGATTTTTCATGTAAGTTGTTCCTTAATTGTATTTGTCTTAATTTATCTGTATTAATCTTACTCCAGTATACCTTCAGGAGAAATTAATATCCCAATAAATTGAGAGGATCATAGAGCATTCTTATCCATAGTCAAAAGGAAGGGAAGACAATTGGATAAATAAAATGATTCACTTGGATACCATTAACTCTGGTCATTGACCAGCATTTGACCAAATTGGCATTGGTGTTTTATTTCAATCTTGTAAGCAAGCCCAGTGCTTTTCTTTTGTCAAAAAAGTGAAGTTTTATCAAGATGCAATCTACAATTCTGAGACCATAATCAGATGTACTGTGCTAAGTGCAGCTCTTAGCTTTTGGACTTGCTACTTTTGTTATGTTTTGTTCTCCAGATTTTCCATGCCGGCTTTAAGGATTCACAAGTCTCCCAGGACATTGTGAGATCTTCGGTGGGTCTCCAAAAACCATCTGCTGTTTAGTGACTGCATTAATTGGTGACATTTGCTGGCGGAAAAAATCAATCCCAGGAAGAAATAACGTCTTTGGCACTTCCTCGTTTCATTTGGACCAAGATACTTGACCACAGTCTTTGTGCTTTTTCAAGCATCATTTTCCACTTAACTGAATGCCTGAGCACACAGAATACACAGAGTCTCCTTCGACCAAATGCTATAAAAGAAGCAAACATGTTTTTATTGAGCAAGAAATAAATAGGTAAGTATATAAATAACCTAAAAAATCCAAATAAAGCAGACCATTCTTACTGTTATTTTTATTACTGCAAATGAAACCACGTCTTTACTTAAAACAGTGAGAATGCTGCTATTAACTTTGCTGTGTTCATATTCTATCCCAATCATATGGAATCTGGATATTTTGTGTTAGCATTTTCATGCTATCATTTAAATCTATTCTCCAATGGGGATAAAGTCACAGAGCTTGTCAGTGTACTCATTCATCCAGATATCCCCCTAGTTCATGTTCTCCCTGCAATATTGGCTGCTCTGGGGAAAGAAAAATATGATGTTCCAAATGCAATGACAGTAAAGTATACTCTTTCTGATATTTCTTTCACATTTTCTGATAAGTTTATATGCTGCATTACAAATAAGTCTGGGATTTCACTCAGTAGATCTGGGAATATAGAATTGTCGGTTACATCAAATGTTTCTTCAAGTAAAGTCAAAGAATAATATTTGACAGTGGAAAATGTTATTCATGTATTTCACTTATGATACATATATATTTCCTGTCAAAATAATGCAGGTGGCATTTGAATGGGAGTAGTACAATAAATGGAATATAAGTAAACATTATTGCAGGAACTACTATCTCACAGACACATTAACTTTGAGTGCACGGATACCTGTAACTGTGTATCTGGGCTAGAAAAACATCTAATTGCTCATATATGTTTACAATTATCCACAGTAGTATAGAGAGATACACCTGTGGATGATTGTGTTATACATTTAGCAAAATTGTTAAATGCTAAGAAGTAAGGTCTGAAGAAGGCATGCGTGGGGATGGAGAGGAAAAAACGAGGAGCTGATACCAAGGGCTCAAGTAGAAAGCAAATGCTTTGCAAATGATGATGGCAACAAATGTACAAATGTGCTTGACACAATGGATGGATGGATGGATTGTGATAAGAGTTGTATGAGCCCCCAATAAAATGATTTTTTAAAATAAGTAAACTCCAGGGAAGATTAGTCTGTAATCTTTTAATCTGCCGGCCTTTAATGCTGTTGGTGTTAATGATCTTTGGGCAACAGGCTGTGAACCAAAGGTCAGCAATTCAAACCCACCAGTGTTGGGAGGGGAAAAGTTGAGAAGTCCTTTGCTCCCTGGAAGATCGAAAGGTCAGGAAAGCCTGTACAAGGTCACTAAGTATCAGAACAGCCTCGATGACAGTGGGTGGGTAGGTGGGTACACAGGTCAAACTGTGCCTTCCATAAAGAGCCGATTAAGAATATGAGGAATGTTCACCTCAAGCAGAGCTACATTCATAACAGCAAGGACACTCATTTGACCATCTGGTTTCTTAACTAGCTCACAATATATTGTTGGAAGTTGTTTTTTAAAATTATTTTAAAATTTCAGTCTGAATTATTCTGAGGAGACCTATTGGTTCTAAAATGTGTTCATATGGATATCATTTTGTAACCTCACGTTCATTAGACTTCAGGAGACCTAAGTTCCATATCCATGTGATCGTTTGGCATATATGCACATGCATAAATGTGCTTGTACAGCTGTGGGTATTGCATGCTGTTGCTAGGTGCTGCTGAGTTGGCAGAACACCCCTGAGTCTGCCCCATCCTCACTATTGATCATGTATCTGAGCCCATGGTCACAACCACTGTGTCAGTCCATCTCCTTGAGGCCCTTCCTCTTTTCCCCTGACTCTCCACTTTAGCAAGCATGACGTCCCTCTTTAGGACCTGGTTTCTGCTGATAACATGTCAAAAGTACACGAGACAAAATCTCTCCACACTTGCCTGTAAGGTGCATTCTGGCTGAACTTCTTCCAAGACAGATGTTTGTTCTTTTTGTAGTTAATGGTACTTCCAATATTTTTTGTCAATAAGGTGATTCAAGTGCATATGCATAAGTATACTATATGTATATGTACAATTTTTATGACTGGGATTTTTTTTAGGTATGCCATGACACTTTGGAAGCTTAAGCTTGATTGGAAGAGCAAGTGATGTATTTACTCTTCACTTGAGTGTGAGAAGAAAAAGTTTCTTTTATCCTATTTCCAGGAAGTTTGAGAATATTATAACTGGCTACAAAAAAATTAAAAAAACATAAAGCAAAGAAAATGCATCATACTTTAAATATCCTAACAATTTTTGATAATTTCCCATGTACTAGCAATGTCAGTATAATCATAGTTTATTTTAAATATAACAATTATATAATTGAAATAGTTTAGTTATCTTCTTTACTTTTATTTTACATTAATATTTTATGTTGGTATAATTGATTAATAATTAGATAAAGTCAAGCAAATACCAAGAAAGTATCACCAATTATATCAAGGTAATATATCTGGCAGATTAATTAGCTTAAGAGAGAGAGTCTGAAACTTCAAACTTCTTTTCATTGTTAAGATCATTGAAAGTGAGAGGCTGGTGTGATGCAATGAAAACATGCCAGGTTGATCATGAGAAGCTTAGCATTCATGTTTTCTGGGTTATTTTTCACAACTTGAAGATTTTGATGCAGATCTCTTATATTTTTTAATATATTTTATTTATACAAAAATATAGGATTTATCTACAATCACAGAAATGCATGTGTATCTAAGGAGCTTACTGAATTCCCCATTACCTGCTATAATCTGGACACAGTTAACTTTTGTTATTGATTGTCCAATGCAGAAATAAAATAACGAATTCATAGCCATAATGTTTAATGGTTGTTCACTTTATCTGTTAATTGTACATTATTAAATAAAGTGAATAACCTGCATCAGCATGCCCTGCTATTCCAGATAGTTGCTAAGATTACCCAAACATGCTAAGAATTTGAAGGAAATTAAGAGGAAACCCAGTCATATTATCTAAATAGTGTGAGAAGTAAAAATAACAGCTGAACAAGCAACAAAGGAGTTTATTGGGTGTAACTTCCAATTGAAATCATTTGGAGCTCATAATTTCAGTAGTAGCTTTTGATATATTAATTTATGACAAAAATGTCAGACTCAATTCCAAAGCATAGCAAAACAAAAAATCAACTTCTATACAGACCATTGTGGTGATAGAGACCCTGTATTATGTTTCTGGGATTATAAGTCTTTGTAGGTGCAGATCGTCTCATCTTTTTTCCCATAGAGTAGGTGGTGGGTTTGAACCACTGACCTGGTGATCAGAAGCTTATACCTTTAATTCAAAAGATATACTCACCACCTCTCATGTCCAGTACACAATTTATGTTATACAATTTTGAAAATACAGAAGCCAACAAAACTGCAAATCTCTATATTACCTGCTCTACCTTCTCTCATTCTCGTTTGTTATCATAGAAGACACACTTCTCTTTCTTTATGGGCTTTCGATGAACATGTTTTTCTTAAGGACTTGGATGGAATTTTACTTCTCTACTTAGACACCAACCTTTTCTCTCTGTCCATGGCATCTATCTATAGCCATGATCCAGTAATTCCAGTTATTTGAAATGTATGCCATTAAGCCCACATCTTTTAAAAAATACCATAGTGTTCTTTCTCTTTATAAACAAAATGTTTGGAAACATTGCATTTTCCATTGGTTCGTGTCTCCCTTGCCAATCTGCTACTGTGTATTCAACTGATTTGCACATAACCCTCCCTTACTCCTCATCGTCTTCGACCTTCCATTCTTATTCCAGAGTTTATAAAATACTATTCTGAATTGTTTTCTCTTACCTTCTGAGACCAGAGTTGCTTGATTTTTCTGCAAGCGTTCCTTCTCCTTTTCTGTCCAAGCAAGCTCCCGTCCACTGACATTGAGTCCATTTCCAGCTCTTAGTGCCACCATGGGGCAGAGTTCAATTGCTTCTTATCATTCTGAGATTGTAAATCTTTACAGAAGCAGTCTCTTTTTGTTCCTGCAGAGCAGCTGGCAGGTTTGAACTGTCAACCTTGCAGTTGGTAACATAATGCTCAAATCACTCTGCCATCGGCCCTTTACTGTGTGCTGTCTCAGAAAGATTGTCTACTTTTCCTTTACGTTCTTTTCATTGTAATGGCCATTCATGGATGAAGTTCTATTCGTTTTATTGGAGTTCACAGACAATATTCATGGTTATAGTTTGTTTTATGAAAAGTTACAATGCTTTTGAGAAATGCTTGGGAAACCTGTTCAGTCAAGACATGTTACAAAGAATGTTAAGACTCCAGTAAATGCCTAAAGGGCACTGAGTTCCATTGCAAGCCTCAACACAAAGGCATTCAGCTCAAGCTCGGTGGGTCAGCTAACCCAAACCAGTCTCCTGCCCCAAAGCACTACGTTTTACTAGCTTTGTGGACTGGGAAGCTCACCACTCTGTCTCACACTCCAAAGCTTGGTTCTGCTACTGCTTTTCTGATGGATGCCATAGCTGTCTTCTACGTCAAGAAGATTCATCCACACTGATCTTGGAATCCAGGGGACTTGCTGGCTCTTGCTAGTAGTGAGACCCCATCCCACTCCTGTGTCAGACAGACAGCTTATTTTATACCCAGCAAAATGGCAATAAAATGGTCCCCAACTATTCTATTCAGAATCATGCAGGAGCAGGTCATTTAGTGGGCATTTGGCTACAGGAGCCACATTGAGTAACCCACTGCCCCTGTACTTATCTAAGTCCCAGATGCTGGAGTTCTTTCAGCTGCCATAAACTTTCTGGCTTCTCCAAACTCTCTCACTTAATCATAAGTTTTAATCCCATAGGTTTCAAACCATGTATGTTAAACAAGTATTATAAACATTTATTGTTATGGATTTTTAAAATATTTATATCAGGTTAATATATATATACACAAAACTCCAAACTCACTGCCATCAACTCATAGTGACCCTGCAGGACAGAACAGAACTACTCCTGTGGCTAGCTGAAACTCTTAAGTCTTTAGCAGAGTAGAAAGCCTTATCTTTTTCCTACAGATCATCTGGTGGTTTCAAACTGTGGACTTGGTGGTTAGCAGCCAAAGGCATACCCATTATGGCACCATGGCTCTCCTACTGATGTATAAAACTTCAAAAAGTCCAGGGGAGAATGGCAGTTTCCATGGACTTTCATATATATGAATGATTATAAGTAATGTGAATTATACCTTTGGCTGGGAACCACAAGGTAGGCAGGCAGTTAAAAACCATCAGCGATTCTGGAGAAAGATGAAACTTTCTACTCCCATAAAGAGTTACAGTTTCAGAAGCACATGGGGGTTTCTACTTTGTCTTGCAGGGTCCCTATGGGTCACAATGGACTTGATGGTAGGCAGTTTGGATGTGTGTGTGTGTGTGTGTGTGTGCATGTGTGCTTGTCACTGAACTTCAACATTTTAAATTGCTTATTCTAAACAAATTTCCAGCTGATGGACTTTATTGAAAATTCATTAAAATAATATAAAGCTGCATTCTCATTAGATGCTAAAAACCTGGAGGTTAAAATAATTTATTAATGCCAATTTGTATTTGCACTTATTTCTCTAATTCAGATTTAAGTTATTTCCTACCTTGAGACACAAGATATAATATTTATCATTGGCAACACTGTCCTTAAATGGAATGTGATACCCTAGTGATTGCATAAGTGCATCGATAAGAATCCTTGCCTCCATAGTTCATCAAGTCTTCATTTATTGATCACTGTTTCAGCTTGCACAACATCCTGATGGCAGCGTGGCACAGTGGGTTGCTAATCACCAGGTGAGCAGTCTGAAAACAGCAGCAACTCAGCAAGAGAACGAGGAGGATTTCTGTTCCTTTAAAAAATGGCAGCAGCAGGAAGAGAGCGTCATGTTCAGTCACAATCCACTCGATGACAGTGAGTTGGTTGGTTTATTTGTCCTCAGTTGATTTAAGTTTTCCATATTTATTAGAGCTTAAAATCTGAGCACCCATTTGTAGAAAGGTATGAATAACAGTAAAAATCCTAAATCTATTTGTGGAATTTCCATGTGGATTAAATTTCCATTGAATCCCTATTCATGATTAATTAGGGATCAGAACAATATTGACATCAGGCACTATGCAGTGGATTCTGTGGTAGTTGCATAATTTCATGCCAACCTGATAAAAAATAAAGGGATGGAGTCTAGCCTGTCAGTCAGGTCACAGCCTGGTGATGCCTCCTTGTGGGCATGTCCTTCTCATGAAGATTCTGGGAACTTCCTGTGTCTCTCCCTGGAGGTGGGCCACCCTCCCTCTCTGCTTCACCTTTCACTTGAGGAGCCACTCAGAGAGCTGGAGGAGCACCACGCCAGCACTGAGATGCTGTAACTTCCACTGGATGCACAAGACTTTTCACCCACTGGCCAATGATCTTGCTGTATTCAGCATCATTGCATGAGCTGCCTGAATCTGAAGAGGAATTTATGCACTAGTATCAGACATATGGGCAAATATCAGAATTATGGACTTGATCTTGACTGCGTCGGAAAGTTGTCAATACACATACAATATACAACATACACTCAATATACAATTGATTTTTGATATAAAACTCTGTCTTTCACAGACGTACGAGTGTCCCTGGATTTGTTTCTCTAGTCTAGCTGGACTAACACAGATGCCCTCCACCTCTTTCCAGCAAGCCCAGGAAGGACCAATCTCCCTAAGGTCTTACCTGGCTGTAGCTTTAGTGAACGTTACTGGGGATTGCACAGTTATGAGTCCTTTTCTGAATGCTTTGGTTGCAACAATCTGGACCAACCTTCTATCTAAAGTAATGTCCATGTTCTATTCAGGTCTTAGTCCCTCTTCTGTAGTCCCTCCTGTAACTGTGATGCCCTGATCTGCCACCAATCATGAATTTGTGACAGTTGCCTTTGTCCCATGCCTTACCAGCTTCCTGACTATAGATACTCGTATGCCATTCTGGAATCTTGCTAATGGTCTTCCTCATCTGGATAATGTGGTTTTGTCTTTGTCTTGTCCCATTCAAGAGTTAACACAATGCTCTCCTTATACTATATTTAAAATCAAAGTATCTTCTGTACCCACAAACGCATGTCTTATCCCAAATAGTTGGTATTATAATAGTATGTCCTTATAATTTTAGTTAATTACCATAAACCTTGAGGCTGAATCAAGATTGATGTGCCATAATTTCTTCAGTCCAGCTGAACTCCCAGTTTTACAAATCCTGAGTGTGATGAGTCATATCCAAGGGCACTGTGGGTACATTCCTAACTGAAAGGTCAGAGGTTGAACCCCAAGTTCATTCTGTAGAGAAAGGGCTGCTTTCTGTTTCTGTAAGATATACCTTCTGGGTAGCTCTACTCTGTCTCATGTATAGTTAGCAGTTAAGAACTGACCTCATACAGAGGCACCACTAAAAGCTTGAATTCACATGCATAGCAGTCAGAATGCAAACGCATGGGTAAGATCTGCTATGTCATTTCCCTTTCTCAGTACTTTTTCCTGGTTGCAAAGGGTGAGTGGATACAGGACAAGTTTTCTGCACAAGTAAAGCTCCATGTGGGAGCCATGAGGCAAAATCTGCTATATAGCAGTGGGTTCCCATACAGCTGAAAAGCCACAAGCAAATAGATCTATGGTCTTTATTCTCAGAGAGTACGGGAATAAGGTTATGGGGAGAAGAAGGCATCATTGCTTAGCTGCTCCTGACAAATGTTGCCAGGCTTTGTTCAAATTCAAAATATAAGTTTCTAGAAAACTAAAGAAACAGTAAGTCCAGAAAGTTTATTTTGACCACAAGGGAAAAAGCCATTTCTTGACTATACTATAGTCTAACTTGCTCTCTCCCTCTCCTGCTCCTCTGTCTATTTTCACATTTATTTTTCTCCTTTTTCCTCTGTAGGACTATTTTTTTTTCTGAGAAACCTCTCCTTTAAAATAGTCTTCTCAAGTAATAGTCTTTCTTACAACATAGCAAATGTACACTCAAAAAGCAGTCCACGTCTGCCCACCCCCTTCTGTAACTAGCCTTTGCTTATTTTGGAAGCCCACATTCAAAGCAGAGTATGGCTACAGGGAAGGTTAAGGTAAGTCACAGAGATGGTTACAGAAGCTGGTTTCAGAATTTAGCCCTCAAGCTAATACAAAGGAATATTCAAGAGACGTTCCAGCTGAATGCACTGGGGAGTTGGCGACAGAGGGTTTGCAGCCAAGTTCTTCCCTACGAAGAAGGTACTAACATCTGTCTTGACTGCTTCCTCTACACTTAGCCAACACCAAAGCAAGAGGGGCTTTTATAGACACATATGCAGCTGGCTGGCAAATCAGAACTGGAGACCCTTGCCAAATCTTCTTCTCCTGAGATTCACCTGCCATACGCAGCAGCTTGGCAAATTAAAATGAAGAGGGAAGCTGCCTCAGGAGAATCAGACTGCCAAAGCAAGGGCGTATCTTCTAATAGAATTCATGCTCTAAAGAGGGAGAATTTCCTCAGTTGCTAAGGTGGATGTGATACTACAAATAAGTGCTGCTGGTGCAGTGGTTAAAGTGCTCAGCTGATAACCAGAAGGTGAATGGACCAAACCCACCAGCCGGCCCATGAAGAAGCATCTTCCAGTTTGCTTCCATGAAGTTTACAGCCTAGGAAGCCCTACGCTGCTGTTCTTCTTTGTCCTGTAAGGTCCTGTGAGCCAGAGCCTGCTCCGTAGAGATTTTGCTTTCTTTTATGTGTTACAAAAATCAGTCTATGATGCTGCGATTCTTTATGGGTATAAAAAGCACAGTGTGTAATGATTGAAAAATATATGTAACAGTGAAGTCCACAGATATAATGAGAAATTACACAGGTATATATAGATTATGGAGAATAAAATAAAACTGAAAATAAACTTGCTACTCCTAAGACTAGGTTTGCCCATACATTTATTGTAGAATTCCTTGAGAACTAAATTATTTATTCACATTCTTTGAGCTAAAGAGCCTTGTCATGTTTTGAAGAGCTGAGGACAAAGTATACACATTTCTTCTTTATATAAAAATATAGTTTAGATAAAGTTTAGATAACATATAAAGACCCCACATCCTCACCATCAAGTCGATTCTGACTCCTGAAGACCTTATAGGACGGAGGAGAACTCCGTGTGGGTCTCAGGGATTGGAAACTTCACCGGAGGAGAGAGCCCGAGGATCTCCTGCAGAGCACATGGAAGTTTCCAATGGCCGGCCTTTTAGTTAAGAGCTGTACACGCCATCTACCAAGTCACTATTGAAATTAAGCTTGACATTTCAGCTAGAAAAATACACACACACACTCACACACACACATATGGGGTTACCCACCCACCAAAACAGATGCTTTTTCAAAACGATGTATTTATATTTTTTGAAAGAAAAATAACCTTATTGCCTTCAGAGTACTCTACATTACACTGAAGACATTTATCAAATCTGCAATTCCATTCTTGGAAACATGTTTCAAACGTATCTGTTTGGATGCCTGACAGCCCCTCCCTTGGTTTATTCTCCCTCTCTTCTAAGTCATCAAATCGTGACTCTTCACGTCACAGGTGTGAGGTCAGGTGAGTAAGGTGCATGGGGCAAGTGAGCCATGATGCTTTTTGTGTGTGTGTAAAAAACTGACACATTGAGATGGCTGCGTGAGCAGGTGCATTGTCACTGTGGCAAAACCAGCCCCCATGCTGCTGCAAATCAGGCCTTTTTAGTCACACACTGTTACACAATCTTTTCAGAACCTCTAAATAGAAATCTTGCCGAACAGTCTGACCTGGTGGAATGAACTTCAAATGCACTATGAGTCACTGTTTTGTCCATTCAGGAATTTGACAGATCTCCAGTACAAGGTTTGTCATCAATTGACATTTCACCTCTTTTGAAATGAGAAAACCACACGTACACTTGAGTGTTTCCCACAGTACTGTCCTTGTCAGCTGTGTTCAACATCACAACAGTGTTTGCAGCATTTTTACTGAGCAGGGAACAAAATTTCACAGTCACACGCTATTCTCTTCAACCGGCCAACACAGAACAAGAGGTCTGAGTGAAACCACTCTTATGAAAAAATTTACTGTGACCAAAGAGAAGGTTCCCAGACAATGACACTCGATGCACTAACTCAGAACGGGTTGCTTGATGTTCACCTGGCAGGAAAAAATGCATACTACGAAAGCTCTACTTCACCCAGTGCAATTCCAGTTTGGGGGTTACCCCCGTGTGCGTGTGTGTGTGTGTGCGCACAGCTATTGAAGAACTAGATGTTGGATGGTGCAGGACCAGGAGGTTTTTATTCTCTTGGTATCTAGGGTCACTGGGTGCTGGAATTGACACAGGATACCTAACGAAAGCAACAATAGTAAAGATGTTTACATAGGCAGATGGTAATCATAGATAAGTATAACATCAACTAACACACTCCTAGTGAAGGAGGTCAAGACAAATAAATAGGCTTTGGGGACCTGAAATTCTCTGCCATAAACTGATTAGATGATTTTAGCCTGAAAAGCATCAACTATTCAAACCACTGCACACAATGGACCATGAATACTACTTTAATAATACTGACATAGAGTTTGAGAACACACTTAAATAAAATACTGGTAAAATTTGTAAACTAGATGAACACACTAGTGGATAAATTTTGATATATACCAAAGATGGCATAAATAATATTTGATTAAAAACAAGGTTTGTTGTTTGTGTTTTGTTCATTTTGAAGAGATTGGTTTTAAGTCACTATTTCTGGCAGTAGTCAGAGACAGAGGCTAGTTTTCTACCAGGCGCACAGTATTTTATGATGAAAAGAATTGTTTTCATATCTTGTGGTTCATACTTTCATTTTTTATTGGAATATAATTTAAAACATATGCATCTGATTAATTTTAATGTTATATATACTAAAATAAAAATGAAAGTAAAAAATACACCTGGTAATCAATCTACTAATACTTGCTTTATATATAATCTGTTTATAATTTGCTTCTACTGAAACTGACATTCTTTTGCATTGTCTGAGTATTAAAAATGAGGCTTGTATGTGTCTTTGTGTGTGTACATGTGTGTTTTGGGTGCATCGACTAGTAGACATATAGGATTTAAGCATTGTAACTCACACTTGAATATTCATCATAAAACCAAATGTAATTTAGTCAATAAAAATTCCAAATAAAAGCATGCTTTCTTCATATAGCATTATCAATATTGTTGAAGGATAGAAATTGTTGTGAAGAAAGATAAACTCAACTTGCTTTTTATCATACATAATATTTAGATAAAATTCATCAGATGAATTGTTATGTCCTCATAATTAAGCTAAATACAGATGCTATGTTATTTGATATGTAATTGTTAGCCGCAGTCAATACTACTGAAACATTAAAGCAGAGAAACAAATGAAAGAACAACATATATGTACGTTTATTTTCAGTTAAAGCACCCTAACTTAAGGAAATTGCTGTTATTGTTTTCCTCTTTTAGAATTTCTCAAAAAATATTTCCTCATTGAAGTTCCTTCAATGTCCTCAGTATTATCGTTAATCAATCTCCCTATCGGATTGTTCCCCATATTTGTCTTTGTATATTGTGTGAAATGTGAAGGGAACTTACTTTATTCATTTGTCATCCACAGCACTTTGAAGATCGCATTGTGCTCCATAGATTTTCTTTGTGTATTGGTTGAAAAGTTTACTCTGACAATGCATACATACTATGGGGAGTCTGAATGGGGTACTGAAGAATTCTATAGTCAGAGTCACTAAATCAGCTCCATACACCTTTACCTATAATGTGGAATGGGACATCAATTCAGGATCTAATTATTTCCACAGATGCCGGCAAAAGATGAAAGACACTATTAATTCAGGTATAATATTGTCACATTATTTTAATATGTAATTTCTCACAACTTCCAGTACATGGTGACTCATAAGCAGGTCACATTTATGCGAGAAGGAAAGGACAAAATGCTTATATTTTCTCTCTAGACATCTAGTAAAAGAGGTGGAGGATCCTAAGTTCTACTGTTATGAATTAATTGAAGATAAGGTGATATTTATTATTTTTTCTTGAAGACACTTATGGGCAATCAGAAAACTCCAGTCCCAGCAGAAGACTCACACTGAATTTTGTTGACATTGACCTACATATTGGATTACACCTATCATTCAATTCCAGAGCCTTAACTGCTGACATTTTTTATGCTGTCTACAGATATAACTACTTTTTCTAAGAATCTAACCAGGTTCTTTTAAGCATTTTCTAATAACCCAAAACCATCTTATTTTTATAAATACATATAAATGTGAATAAATACCTTAAAATACTTGTGCTTTAATTATTTTTCTTTATATAGGAAATTCTGAACTTTTAATCAATTATATATGTTGATGAATTAAAAATGTAAAATATTTTCAATTCATAATATTTTAAAAGAAATTAACAACTTATGGGTAAGGAAAGATGCCGTTAATAACCACCACCTCATATTTAAATGATATGTAAAATATGTGTTCAGGAACAGATTTTTCAGATCATATATAATTGCATCTCAATTTTTGCTTACATTGAAATGCTAAGTTCCCTAGAAGTGTATTATATAATCAAATATCAAGAATTACCTTATCTCTAAATAGAAATTCAGCTCCATGAACACCCCAAATATGCTTACATTTAATAATGAATGTAATGAGTTCCCCTATCAAAGCATAACATTTGCATATCTATTGCAGATTTTAAAACTGCAAATATAATTTAAATTAGTAACTATAATAAATGTAAGGCTATAAGGTCCAAATCACCATTTTACTATTAAAATATTGAAGATTTACTAATTAGATTTTAATAAATTTGAACAGATTCCCATGGCCACACAAACATTGAACCTAAGAAACCTGGATGATGCTGTGGTTAGTCATTAGGCTGCTAACCAAAGAGTCAGAGGTTCAAACCCACCAAATGCTTATGAAAGGGGGGAGATTATCAACTGTTATTAAAAAATATATGTTTCAGAAATACTATGTCTGAGTCACAATCAGCTCAATAAACATAAGTATTTTTTAATTTAATAGCTTAAAATTTGGGGTTTTGAAACCATCTGCGAATTCTATAGAAAAAATACCTAGTAATATAATTTTGTAAAGATTATAGCTAAAAATCAAGACAAAACCTATAGAGAAGTTCCAGTATGTAGTCTAGGGTATGGCCAAGAGTTGACGTCAACTCCAAAGTGGCAAAGGTTTTATTTCGTCGTTGTATTACATAACAAGAGTAATGAATAGAACATGTTTAATACCAAAAGTGTAATAGATAAAATACATAAATTGGAAGAATTGTCTAATATAACAAAGATGGAATCTTTTTGCATGCTTTACAGCAGTGAGCATTTTTTAATGTGCTCTGCTGAACTTTTCTCAGACTATACTCATCTAATAGAACAGTCGCATATTTGATTCTAAGTATGCTTTCCCCATGTTTGTTTGTTTGTTTTTTACCTCCTTGAGACCCTTGAGAAGAGGAAAAAGGCCACACTAATCTAGAAAGTAGTACATTGAGAGTGAGTGCTTATGGTTCAATTCCTCTTCATCATCATTTTTGGTTAAGACTTACAGCCACTAGGTCTTATATACATGACTTTTGATGTGTTATCATTTTTCCTTGGTCATACACTCAGTTATAAAATGTTCACAATTACAGATCTTAAACTTGGTGCTTTTATGTGCCTTTCAGATTCTAGGGAATATTGGTCATATAACCAGCCTTCATTAAAAATTGACTGATTGCTATCATTTCTAGTAGATACTTAAAGAGCTAAACGTTTATGTTTATAACTTTGCAAGGTTTTTTTACTGTCCCCATGCTAAACACCAACATATTTACTTTACTTTACCTATTCTTCAGTCCTTAAGTAGTCAACTAAAAGCCGAACTACACCTGAGCTTAAATACATTGAGTTACGGTATGAAAAACAACTCGTCAGCATTCCACCATTTCAGGAGGTAGTGTATGAGCAAGAACCGATGGTGCTGAAGGAAGAAGTTCAAACTGAATCCACAAGTCAAATACGAGGCTCCAGGAATTGATGGAACTGAAATATTTCAGCAAGCTTAGGGGCACTAGAAGCACTCACTCACCTGTGCTAGGAAATTTGGAAGACTGCAACTTGGCCAACTCTCTGGCAAAGACTTGTATTTGTGCCCATTCCAAATAAAGGTGACCAACAGAATGGTCAAATTATAGAACCATATCACTGATATCAGACACATGTAAAATTTTGTTGAGTACCATCCAACAAAAGTTGCAGCAGTACACTGAAAAGGAACTCTCAGAGGTTCAGACCTGATTCGGAAGAAGACATGGAACAAGGTGTGTGTCATTGCTGATGTCAAATGGGCATTGACAGAAAGCAAAGAGTACTAGAAATATGTTTACTTGTGTTTCATTGACTATGCAAAGGTATTTGACTCTGTGGACCAAAAAAACTGTAGATAACCTTAGTAGAATGAGAATTTCAGAATACTTCGTTGTGTTCAGAATTGTGTGAATCAAGAGCCAGTTGTGCAAACAGAACAAGGAAATTCTATTTCATAGAATGTGGCATCGGGATTGGAACAAGGCTTATTAACAACCTGTAATAGGCAGATGACACAACCTCACTTTCTGAAAGTGAAGAGGAAGCAAACCCCTTGCCGAGCAAGACCAAGAATTGTAGCCTTTACTACAGATTATAACTCAAAGCAAGAAAAACCAAAATCCTCAAAAGTGAAGCAATAGGCAACCTCATGATAAATGGAGAAGAGATGGAAGTTGTCACAGAATTTGTTTTGCATGGATCCACAGTCAAGAATCATGGAGGCATCAATCAAGAGATCAAAAGACGTATTCCATTGGGTCAATCTGCTGCACAAGAGCTCTTCACAGTACTGAAGGGCAGGAATGTTACCATAAGGTCTAAAGTACACCTGACCCAAGCCATGGTATTCTCCATGGCCTGATCTGCATGTGAAAGTCGGCCATTGAATAAGAAGACCAAAGAAGAATTGATGCATTTGAACTATGATGCTGAAGAGGAATATGAGAAGTGACATGGACTGCTTAAAGGGCAAACATGCTATCTTTTGGAAGAAGGGCAGAGTGTTCCTTGGGAGTAATAAGATGGTGAGACTTAGGCTTACATACTTGGATATATTTTCAGGAGAGGCCAGTCCCTGGAGAAGGACATCATGGTTGGTACAGCAAAGGAGGGGAACGCCCTCAACAAGATGGCTTGACACTGTAGCTGTATCAATGGGCTCAAGCATAGGAGCAATTGTGGGGAGGTCACAGGACAGTGCAGTTGTGCATAGGGTTGTGATCGGACACAACAGACTCAATGGCACCTAACAAGAACAACAACAACACCTGAATACTGTACTGAAGTCTGATTACACACTACTAGGACTTGGACAGCCCAAGTAAAAGCATGTGAAGAATATTAATGTAATAATTTTATAAATTTAACATATTCTTCAAGGATTAAGTTTTAATAATATATTTAAGTCATGTAATTGTTTTTCAACTTTCAGCCTGAAAATATTATTTTATTAAGCTAATTTCATTGATCATTGTGTTACAATAACATTAGCAATAATTTGGCGCAGGAGATAAAAGAATTCATCTCCTTTGTGTTTGCTGTCTTGAAATATTTGATGCATGTCCTATTAGTACACATTTTTCATAATGATATCTTGTCTATTTTTTTAATCACAAAATGCCAACGTTGTCCTTACCTACTTCATTCTTTTATCGCCTGAATTCATCATGTTAATAATATATTGATAATAATACAAATGATCAAGCTATAAAATCCCTGAAGGAATTCAAATTAAATTATGATCTCTGAGGATACTTTGTGATAAAAATGTATTCTAAATGTGAGTGCAAATATTGATTTTCCCACAATGCCACATATCATATTAGGATTATAGTTTCTTTCACTTTTATAAAGATGAACTGAGTTATTTGCTGTGGGTTTCTCCCATCCTACTAGGTACAAATAGGAATATTTATTTGGCAGCAATAGAAAGGGATAGGTAATCTGTCAAATGTTTTCATAGGTATAACATAGTGTAATATGTTTTAGCTTGCAGCGCTGCAATTTTAAGATTTTTCACTCAGTTTTGAGATAATATATATGCCAGACACAATTACATATTGTTCATGTAGGCATCAGAATTGTATGTTAAAAAGAAATAATTCATTGTAAATTGTGTGTAAAATGCATGTAAAACACAGCTTTATGAAATATATTTTAAATGACCATGATTATGTTTATTGTGATTCTTGAAGCAGTTCTTTGTATTGTAGAAGTAACCCAAATGACAAGGATTTGGTTCATTAATCTTCATGCCCAGTCCTCAGTGATAGTATTTAAGTTGAGGGAGTTTCATTTGGGGGAAGATTTGTAATATAAAATGATGTGGGAAAGGGTTTGCCATCCATTTTTTAAATCAATTGCTATAGTTAAGTTTTGGTATTGTTTGCTTACTTCAAAAGACACTTGTTGTTTACGGTGGCACCAAGTAAATCCATTTATAATGTCCCTATGTGTAACAAAACAAAATATTGGCTGGTCATCCTCACAAAAATAGATATATTTGATCTCATGATTGCAACCATTCTGTCAGTCCCTCTTATTGTAAGTCTTATGTTTGGTTACAATTTATTTACCAAGCACATTGACCTTTCCCAGGACTGGTCCCTCCTGAAATTTATCCAAAGTACCCAAGGAAAAATCTTGCTCTATTATCTTTTAAGTAGAATTTGAGCTATATTATATAAGAAAAACTTTAGTTGGAAAATGAACGTATTTTCTGCCTAAACAAATAAATGGTTAGTATTTGCTTTAAGAAGTTGAATACAACCAAATAGAAAGTATGCATGAAAATCCAGACATACATGAACATATGAGGGGGTACCCAAAAACTCTGATGCTAGTTTGGTTTTTTTGATGTGGGGGGAATAGTGCATTTGGGGTTCGTTCCACCAGATCAGACGGTTAGTCAAGCTTTCTATTGAAAGGTCGTGAAAAGATTACATAACAATGTATGGCAAAAAAGGCCTGATTGGTGGCAGACAGGGGACTGGTTTGGGCACCATGACAATGCACCTGCTCAAGCAGCCATCTCAGTGTGCCAGTTTTTGGCAAAAAATCAGGATGCCTCTCTCATCCCACATACCCTACTCACCTGACCTCGCTCCATGTGTCTTCTTTTTGTTTCCTGAAATGAAGAGAGACACGAAAGAACAGTGATATGGAGGTGAAGGAAAAAAGTGAGAGAGGTGCTGCCAGCCATCCAAGCAGATGAAAAATGTTTGAAAAATGTTTCCAAGAATGAAATTGCAGATTAGAAAAATGTATTAAGTATAATGGAGAGTACTTTCAGTGTGATAAGGTTGTTTTATTAAAGAAATTTAATTCATGGCTTTGAAAAAGAAACCCAAAATCTCCTTTTTTTGGGGGGGGTGGTACTCCCTCATATATTAACATATCATGTTTGCCATATTTTCATTTAATTTAAATCCTGAATTAATTGTATATTTGAAAAACTTGACTTTGATTTAACAGTTTTGAAAAAATGCAATATTATTCATTTTAAGTCATTTGAATTGATGTCACAGATTGTTTTAAGCCATTCTAGAACAGTGTTTAATTATAATTTTTAAAAATCAGGAACAAATGACATATACCTTAAGAAATATTACTTTGAATTATTTGTATCTACTTCAAAACTAAAATTAAGTTTTAAAATGGGGTTTTGACCACATGGCAGTTTTTCCAACATAATGGGACACTAATTCAGAAGGAATCCTTAAGGAACATCTTTTACACTAGGAGCACCGCCGAAATCATTTAGATCTCTTTAGATGACAACTATAATTCAAATATGATTTGTTTATACTTTTTCTAACTGATTTGCACATTATTTTTATAAATGTCCTATTAACATGTTTTTTACTATCAAGATTTAATGTCCAATTGTTCAAAGGTTAACATATCACATTAAGAGAATTTTAAAATTTATTATTAAGGTGAAAGTTTACTGTACAGTTCCAGATTTTATATTCAATGATTTATATGCTTACACATTTTGTTTCAACTATGTCAATCCATAGCCTACTTCCCGCTGGTGTTTCCAGCTTCCAGTACTCCGCATTTCCCAACAATCTGTCTTTGGGTGCCAGCTGCCCTTTTGATTGTAAATGACTGATTTTTCTAACATAAAGGGTGAGTTCAGTTCCAGACCTGTTGTCTTGTTGTTAGGTGCTATCGCGTCAGTTCTTGCCCACTGTGTACAACAGAACAAATATTGCTCTGTCCTGCAGTATCCTCATAATTGTTCATATGCTTAAGCCCATTGTTGAAACCAGGGTGTCAGTCCATCTCACTGAGGACCTTCCTGTATTTCGCTGCCTCTCTACCTTACCAAGCCTGAAGTCATGCAAAATGGATTGGTCTTCCCTGACATGATGTCCAAACTGTGTAAGACCAAGTCTCTCCATCCTTGTCTCTAATGAGCACTCTGACCATATTTCTTCCAACACAGATTTGTTTGTCCTTTGGCAATCAGTGGTACTCGATATATTTTTCTCAAGTGCCACAATTCAAATGCATCTACTCTTCTCTGGTCCTCTTTATTCAATATCCAACATTTTATATGCCTATGCTACAATTAAAAATACCAAAACTCAGGTCAGGTGCACCATAGTCCTCAATGTAACCTCCTTGAATGCTAACACTCTAAAAAATCTTTCACATCACATTTGCTGAAAGCAATGCTTCATTTGATCTTCGCAATGCTATTTCCCTGAGCATTGACGATGGATCCAAGCAATGCAAATCCTTGATAAAATCAATCTTTTCTCCATTTATTATGATATTATCTATTGCTCTAGTTCAAAGGGTTTTTGGTCTTCATTATATTGAGTCGTAATCCATACTGAAGCCTACAATCCTTGAACTTCATCAGCAAGTACTTCAATTCTCCTCACATTCAGGAAGCAAGCTTGTGTCATCAGCATATCTCAGGTTGTTGATAAACCTTCCTCCAGTCCAGATTATGCATTCTTTTTCATAAATCAAGTTTCAGTGATGATTTGAGCAGCATAAAGATTGAATAACTATATTAGCAGATACAACACCGGTACACATCAGGAAAAATTTTAAAACATGCAGTAGCTCCTTGTTCTGTTTGCACAACTGCCTCTGAATCCACGTACAAGTAGCACATGGACCCAGTAAAGTGTTCCGGGACTCCCATTCTCCTCAAGGTTATCCGTAGTTTGTTATGATCTGCACAGTCTCATGTCTTTGCTTAGTCAATAGAATAGAGTAAAAATCTTTCTGGTTTGCTTTGTTTTCAGCCAAGGCTCATCTGATATCAACAATGTTATTCCTTGTTCCATGTCCTCTTCTGAATCAGATTTGAACCCCCAGAAGTTCCCTGTCAATGTATGGCTGAAATCTTCATTGAATGGTACTCAGCAAAATTCTATGTGTGTGTGACATCAGTGATGCTGTTCTATAATTTGAGCATTCTGCTGGGTCACCTTGCTTTGGAATGGACACAGATACATGTCTCTGAGTCAGTTGGCCAACTAGTTATCTTCCAAATCTCTTAACCTAGATGAATGTGTGCATCCAGTTCTTCTTTAGCTAGCTGAAATATTTTAATTGGCATTCCATTAATTACTGGAGTCTTGTTTTTTGATAATGCTTTTATTGCAACGTGAACTTCCTTTGGTACCATTGCTCATATGCTAGTTCCTTAAAGGGTGGAATGTCAACTAGTTCTTTTTTGAAACACTGATTCTGTATTCTTTCCATCTGGTTTAGCTGTGATTGTCTTGGGGGTGTTGTTCTTTTTATAGAGTGAATTTGTATTTATGCTTCAGAACCACTTTTGGGGATTCTTGTAATTTCTCTAATTTATATGGATCTTAATGATTTCCTTTCGTGGCACACATATCCATTTCTTATATAGGTTTCATTTTAATGTCTAGAAAGCAGCTGTTAGCTACAATTTTTAAAAAACTACATTGTATTTATGAATTTTTAAATCAGGGAATCATTATTAAAAGCCAGTTTTTTAAAAACCCAGTTTTTAAGTCAGCTAAGAATTGTATGAATCAACAAATTTATTTATAATCTATAAAATGACCTGGAGTGTGTTAGTCTGGATAGACTAAAGAAACAAATTCATAGACTTTCATATGTGTATAAGGAAGAGCTTTAGGTACAAGAGCAATTGAACATTGAGAAAACATGCCAGCCCAGTCCAGATCAAATCCATAAGTCCAATATTAGCCCATATATCTGATACCAATCTGTAAAGTCCTCTAAAGACTCATGAAACTCATGTTATGACACCAAATGCAGGAAGATCATAGGCCAGTGGGTTGGAAGTCTTGTTGATCCAGTGGCGTTGTAAGCATCTCAGTGTTGGCACCGAGGTTCCTTTAGCTCCGAGGCTCTGACTGCCATCAGCCTTTCTTCATGTGTCTTTTTAACAGGGATATCTTGCAGCAAATAAGCCCGCGTTCCACCTCAAGCGAGCTATTTCTCTCCTTAGTGCCCCCAAAGGAGGTCATCAAGCTGCAGCTGATTGACAGGTTAGACTCCACCCCTTCCCTCTTAATCCTCAAATTGACAACAGATTACGTAACTACCACCTGGAGTGTTGACACTTTGATTTGGTAATATTTGTTGTTGGTGATGCAGGGGGCTATTCTGTATGTTATAGAAGGCATCCACAACTGCCCCCCTTCAGATGCCAGTACCATTGGTTTCCCATTCCAATCTGTGAAAATAAAAATGTCCCTACGCCTCATCCCATGCGATCTCCTAAGGGTAAAATTGTCTCTGACTGAGAACTACTCAGGTAATAAATCCTTAGCTTGTTCTGAACGTGAAAGTGCTTGATGAATCCATTTAACAGAGAGATTTCTGCTGTTGTTCGGTGTCATCCAGCCCGGTCCAGCTCCAAGAAAGCCTGGGCACCACAATGGGAAGCGCTGCGGGGAGGTAAGTCCTGAGGCAAAGCCCATGGCAGCAGCCACGGTGTCAATCCGTGGTCTCAAAGCAGAGCGCTCAATATATACTTTAAAGTGTAATTTATTTTTTAAAATTATTATTATAAAACAAATCATTGGGGTTTATTATGATGACTGGGGTTATGTAACATATCGTTCAACTACAGATACTTTTATAAATCCTGTTTCACATATAAAACAAAAATTCTTGACTTTCAAGTTGTGCTTCACTGTACTGCGTTGTGAGTTGCAGATGAGCTGAAGCTGAGAGTAGTCTATAGCTTTAGAGTTAACTCATCACATTTAGTTTCAGCTGGTGGCAGCCAGGTGAATTCTATGAAGAGAAAGCAGGAATATATATAAGTTTATGAAGCTCAGGACTTGTCCGTTGAAATCTATACTTGAAAATGAAAATTGGAAATGTTGATGGCCTGTGACTTAGAATAATTCATTTTAAATAGAATGTTCTTTGTACACACTTAAGTTCAAGAAACGGTGGCTGGCATGTCTCGTTTCTATATCCATGGTGGCGTGTTGTTAGGTGCCATCGAGTTGGTTTACACTCACCGTGACGCCATGAAACACCAGCTGGTGCTGGGCATCGTCCCAATTCTTTCTATGTCCGAGGCCACTTGTGGCCGCCACTGTGTCCATGCATCTCTTCCAGGGTCTCCCTCCTCTTCACTGCCCCTTTGCTTTAGCAAGCACGACGTCCTTCTCCAGGGACTTATTTCTCCTGGCAGCGTGTCCTACAATATGTGAGACAAGTCTCTCCATATCTGACTCTAAGAAGCATTCTGGATGTCCTGCTTCCTCACACTTTTCTCAATCTAATCTCAAAATGATCAAAGTTACCAGGGCATTGTTTGGGACTTTTTGGCCTGTCACGGTGTCAACTAAATGCATTAGGATCTGTAGCTTTATTATTCAAATGTTAAGTTTCACCCTAGACTGCCCTACTGCAGACTCAGAACTTGATGTCAAATTCCCTGGACACTAATTCCTCTGAGTTATCTGAAAGTTGATGTCTTTCAAAGTCCACTGTTGGTATGTATTCTAACTCCTTTACACAGTCTTTCCTTTCCATTCCATGGCCTTCTTAAAACCAAACGACAGATGATTCGTTCTTGAGAAGGTCCTCTGGCCTCCCTCCCATTGATGCCACATCATTTCAGTTTTACCTCTGAGCAAAGCTGAGTTTTCTAGAAAAAAAATCAAACAAACAAAAAACAGGTAAACAAACATATGTATATGAAATAACTTCATATCAAGAAAGTAATGTATATCAAAGAAGTAGACCTGTCCAGTCCACCTCATGTCCATAGCACAGCTTCCAGTTGATAATGTAGGAACTTAGAGAGGGAAGTGGGGAGATCACAGGCTGGTGGGTGCAAAATCGCATAGATCCAAGGTTGATAGGTGCAGTAGCTCTTAAGGTAGGCAAGCCTCATGGGCCATAACCTAGATTCAGAGGCAAAATCCAAAGAAGCAAAAAACAAAGATAGGCAAGAGAGAAGTTCTCTACCAGAAATAAAGAAACAAAACCCAATGGCTTGATTTCCCCTGGAAACAACTCAAAGAATAGGGTAAAACTGCCCCCTTAGGTTTTCTGAGACTGTGACTCTTTAAGGGAATAGAAAACCTCATATTTCTCCTGCTGGAGCAGCTGGTGCTATGAAATACTGACCTATTTCTAGGAGCCAAACACAGACCCACTATGCTACCAGAGCTCCAGGGAAAGGCCTCCACAGTATCTCTTTTTAAAAGGCCCTACCTCCCAGGAGACCACATTAGCCCATGGTCTGATTGCGGGATTGCACTCCACCCTTACCTTCTTCACACAGTGCCTCAAGTTAAGAAAAACCACGTCTAACCGTCCCTCCCCCAAAAGGCTAACCTGCTCTTCTCTTCTCAAGGTGATATAGAAACCGTTCTGATCTCACCCTCGGGTGACTGTAAAAGCCAGGTAAGCATATAACTCACTTTTTCTTTCCTCCTCTGATTTTATCTTTACGTATTAGCAAAAATTAAAATTTTACAACAAAACCATACTATTAATATTAATATCCAGACTAATATATGTGAACTGTTTATCCTTTAATGAAATAAAATATGGATGAGAATATTCTAGTTTCTCCCCCCCAAAAATGATTGCTCTCACTATACACTATACACTCACTTATTCAAGAAGAGTCTCACCATCCAATCTAATATTGTCTCTCCCTCCATTATTCTCTACCAAGAAGTGCAGTAATTTTTTTCAAAACCCATCTGCTGATTTTCAATTATAACCTTATATTAATTTTGTAATATATTTAATGAATAGCTCCCCCACTAATCATCAGCTGACCTTAGAATAGAAAGGTTACATTGTATTACCTGGATGTGCCCAATTTATTTCCCAAAGATTCAAAATATCATAAAAGAAGGGCAGAAAAAAGGAAGTGAAGGAAGATGTGACCAGGCAGGGCAGGGTCAGTCAACCATTCCTAGCTTTCCAGATGCAGGAAGGCCGATGAAGGTTTGCTGATGCTGGATTTTAACCCAGTGAGGCCAGTGTCAGGCATTTATCCTTTAGAAATGCAAATCACAATTTGTGTTGTTTAAGCTCTATGTCTGTGGTAAATTGAAAGAGCAGTAATCGTATTCTTAAAAAATTGTTTTCAGCGCTCTGTCAGTTTACAAGAGTGATTTCTTCAGAAAATACTGAAGAAGTATCTTCTATTTGAATATACCCGGAATCAATGATGTGCAATATATTGAAAGCAGATTATATTTATACACCTTAGAAAGGTATCTTGTCTGAATGTGTTACACTGCTCAAGGTTATTTGCATTTTATTACCCTTTAATTTAAGAAAGATTCTTTCTAAAACTAGAATTTTGAACACAAGCAGAGAGCTTGAAGCTGAAAATATTTTGTGACAAATTAAGTTTCCCAGATTTCTTCAAATCCGATGCTATGTGAGTTAAATCGGAATCCTCTAGCTTCTCATTTTTGAACTCATCTTCCTTTCTCCCTGGAAGCAGAATTTTATCAGTGCAGGTGATGAACTAGCACCAATGCTGGGCTCTGCTACCTCCTGCCTTACATTCTTACACGAAGGGAATCAATATGAGTATATCTAAGGGGTCAGGACATCATGGATACAGGGGCTATATTATTATTGTTATGAACTATAACATTTACCCTTGAAATAGTATGTATAATAGTGTAGGTAACAGTAGGGTTAAAAAGATGAGTATATGTGTTAGTCTGGGTACTTTAGAGAAACAAATCCACAGAAACTCATAGCTATAAGAGAGAGTTTTATATAAAGGTTAAGTGCATATCAAGAAAACATCCCAGTGCTGCCCAAACCCACAAGTCCAACATTAACCCATATGTCCAACACCAATCCACAAAGTCCTCTTCCATCTCACAAAACAGACACAGGGGTCTCCAGATGGCTGCGCCAGCACCCATGGCTGCATCGGGGTAGGTCCATACAGCTGCTCCTTGGGGATGTCTTGCAGGAAGTCGGCCTTGCAAGCTAAAATAAAGAACTGCTAAGGCAGCTGCACCCTGGTCCGACCATCAGAAAACAAGAGACCCTAGAACTAGGTAGGTGAGGCTCACTGAGCCATTTACCCCTCCGCCCATCAATTAACCCCACATGTGTCTATTGGCCAGGTTGGCACAATAAACTTTAACTCAGTATATATATATATATATTGAATGTGCTGGCATAGTGTAGTATAAAAAGTTGAACTTTATATCTATCTAGCCATAGCTGTAACTTATTTCACTGGCATTAATAATTAATATTTCCAATTATAGTTATAAGGTAACAACATAGAAAACTTGACTTTGAACTTAATTTTTGAAGGTATTAGAATTTTATCTTTATCAAAATACTGTTTACTTTAAATATAGGCAACATTACAAAACATAGCTAATAATATCATATTTTAAAATTGCAAATGGTGTCAACTGAAGGCGTTTGGTCAGACAAATATATTTATAAATATAGATAGATATATAGATGAGATTTAAAAGCTGACTTGATTAGGAAGCTTGTTGATAATAGAATTTGAATCAGTATACTGCCTGTGGTAAATTGCTTCTATTTTTATGTTGTCTAAATTTTATAATGAAAATTATAATATCAACAAAATAGTATTTTGGAAGTCAAATACATGGCAAACATGCATAGCTGAATTATATATAATATTAAAATCCGACCCTTCCAAATTGTTACTTAAATCCCCTTTTCATAATAGGATGTTCTGCAATATATACTCTGATTTTTTGAATAAAGCCTTTGACATGTACTTTAGTATAACTATATCAATAGAAGCTCATTTATTATAACTTAGCTACCGCTGTTATGATTGTACTTATGATAATCTCTGTCTGATAGCATGATGATTCACGTCCTTCAACAATGTTCAAAGGGGATCCATCAGAGGCTAATTCCATGTAGAGGCCATGCAAATGAATTTTTGGTTCTCACTGCCTTCCATTGCCTTCTGTAAATTGAGTCTTCACAATGTAAACTCTGATACCATTCTCCTCTTCAGATTTTGGTTTTATTATTTCTCATCCTGGGATAACACAAGCTGGTGTGCTTATTCTATGTGGATTCAGTTGACAATTTACTTAGATGGCTGATCACTTGATTTCCCTTCGGACCCATTTTAAATATGCTCTAGTTTTTAATGCTCCCTGTTTTTTTTGATTGGCGAGTTTTCTCTCTTTATATTTTGATTTCGTTGTTCCTTTTTTTGGTATGTCTTCTAGTATATAAAGATCAAGACTAGTGAAACTGTAGAGGCAGTAGTATATTACGGTTTGGGGCTAGGGCGTGGGGGTTGAGGTAGGGGTTGGCGTGGGGTTGGAGGAATATAGGGAGCTAGTAAGAATAGAATACAAAAGGGAGGAAAATGTTCTTGAACTGATTGTAGATAATTTCATGGCTTTTATCAAAATGACTGAACTGGGGATGTGTGTGATATGTGCATCATATTGTTAATAAAACTATTATACATACAAGCTTATTTATTAAACATATATAGTGTCTTAGTTAGGTTTTGTGACAACTTGGCTGTGCTAGGATTCTAAGTAGTTAAACGGGTAAGAGCCGCTAACTACACGTGGTGTGTCCTAACACGTTGTAATCACCTTCATAATGGGATCTGCTGTGCGCAGCCAATCAGTCCTAGGAAGATTGGTGGCCTGTGGTGGTGGGGTGGAGGCGAGATGCAGTTCTTTACTCAGATCATGAACCTGAGGCAGTCAATTAAAAGGAAATGCCCTTGGGAACATGGCCTTTCTTCTTAGTGCTTTATTCTGTTATTCCTCTTTATTTTACTCTTTTATTCACTTTATCTTTGTTTTCATTTTCCCAGGAGCATGGTGCTTCTTTCCACCATGGAGCCACTCCCCGTCCTCCTTTTCCTCCTGCAGCTGTTTGATGGTTACTGTGACATTCCCACCTTGCCACTGTCTTTGTGGTTTTGTTTCCTTTTGTGAGAGTGATGCACTTGCTTGTAAGACCTTCCTCTTTACTCCGATTGTCTTTGTTTCTTTCTTCTTCTTCTTTTTCATAATGCTAGCCGAGTTCCTTGGCATGCGGTGTGTCCGTCTCCCAACCTAGACCCTCTGCAGTTGGTAGTGAAAACTCCCATTGGGAAGTGCTTCTACTATGACTGTTCCACTTTGTTTGTATGTGGGTGTATGTTTCCATTTTCATTAAGTTTTCTTTTTTTTTTTTTCATTTTTATTTGATCTCCTCTCTTACAGATTTGTCTCTTTTCTTTTTATTCTACCTCTCACTCTGAACTTTTTATTCTTTGTTGTCTAATTTTCTTTATCAGGAGCCAGCATCCCTACCCATTGGAACCCACCACACCTGCAGTCCCATCTACTGAACTAGTGACATCACCCATGGACCACCAGAAACCAATAACTGAGAGTGGCCAACCATTGGCTGGCCTGCTATCAGCTGCTCTGCAAAACCAGCAGGTAAAGACTCATCCCTGTGCCCACACCTGGTACAAAATCTTACCTGAGACCTGTGTCAGTGTTCCAGGGCTGCCAAACTGGTCAGAGTCGGGATCCCATCAATGCAGCAGAGCTTATAAGGGACAACATTGTGAAAATGTTTTAACCATCATTGAAGGAATTAATCACTCTACCTGAAACCATAGACCTAGTCTCTAGGGACGCCAAGGTCAATGGCCATAACATAGTTCACAAAGACAGTGTACTTCCTTCTGCTTTGTTGAGTAAACACTTTGGATGTAAAAGTGCAAAGGACATCTAGGTGGAACTCTTGGTCTCTCCCTATCCAAAGTAAAAAGAGTGAAGAGAGTCAAATGCATATGGGAATAATTTGTCCAAAGGACTCATGCACCACTCAGACCTCAGCCTCCATGACCACATAACCAGTACTAGATGGCATTTCGCTACCACAACCAGCCTCTCTAAAAGAGGTCACAACAGGAGCTCATTGATAGAATCAAAGAGAAACAAAACACAAAATCATGTCAGGTTTACTCGTCTGGTAGAGGCTATGCACTTTAAACATCATTCCGGTCCAAAGTAGAACTCACTGCTGTGACTCAACTTCCATCCAAACAATAGGCAGACTTATAAAGAGAAAAATCACACCCACCAGCAAGGTATCAAATCGCTAAAACCTTTAACTATACAAGCCAAAAGGGCAGCGATTATGCAGAGACAAAGGTTGGAAGGCAAGGAGAAATATAAAAGGAAAGATGTAAACCCTAAACACAGGGAGGAAGTGAGGAGAGTGTTCACAATGTGGCGATTCCAATTAATTTCATAACACAATGTATAAGCATTGCTGGATGGAAAGTCAAATTGCTCTGTAAACTTTTACGCATATCACAATAAAAATTTAAAACAATGTGAAACATAATGGAGGTGCACAAAAACAGGAAATTTTAAAGGTATGGGCTTAAAATGGGTAAATACATGAATCAAAAATATGCATTAAGGCAGAGAGAGAGCAGGAGCTGAGTCTTCAGTTTTCTTTGCACAACTCCACAGAAGAGAGAATCTGTGTCCACAATGGAGGATCAGAGGCACCCATGTAAAGCCCGACCAACTCAGACAGAGTTCAGTGCGCATGACAGACAGTGTTCAGACTAGAGAGGGTACAATAACTTTTTGCTTATATTTTAAATATTCTATCTATACAATGAAGATATATTAAAAGCTAAGCCATTTTCATGGTCTTCCAAAACAAAAACAAAAGAGATTTAAAAGCAATTATGATAACACAATGAAAAGAAAATACATCTATATATGTATGTATCTATCCATCGTGTATCCACTCTCCATCCCTTGGTGGTGCACTTGTTCAATACTCCCCTAACCAGAGGGAGGGCCGTTTGAACCCATCAGCTTCTCTGTTCCATAAAACTGTTTGGAACTTTATGGGCACCTACACACTCTTCTCTAGATTCACTGTGTAAGTCAGAACAGACGAAAGAGTGATTTTGTTTAATGTATAATCAAGTATAAAAGTGAAAAAATCTTACAAATTAAAAAATATGTATGATGCCAGTTTTCAAATGCCAATACAAAAAATAAAACCTCCTTGGTATTGAGCCCAGTCAGACTCATGGAGAACTTCTGGAGAGAGTAGAGCTATCATGGAGAGAGTCTGGAGCTCACTGGTGAACACAGACCACGCATCTCTGGTTAGCAGCCACCACTGCTTCTGAAAGTTACATAGAAATCTTTAAACATGCAGTATATTTTTTCTCTTGTAAAATAGAGCAAATATCTTACAAAAATTAAAGAACATTCTAGGAGGTCCAAATATTCATTTCATAGCAGCAAAGTAAGAAATTACAAAGCAAAAACAAAAGTATTTGATAAAATAATGTTTAATAACTAAGTAAAATTGCAAGAACTGAGTGAAGAATTTTAAGATTTAAAGAGTTCATGTAATAGCTACAGTAATGAATAAATGCATATTTTCAATCGTATACATTTTTAGAATAATAGGAGAAAAGTGGGGCAAAAAGAGGCTTCAAACATTTGCTGTGGATGAAAGCAAATGCAAAAGCAAAAGCGTAAAAAGGTCAGTCAGAAGCCAGACCGCTGTTGCAATTCCCTAATACTGGGAGTGTGAGAAAAATGAAGTAGCTCCTTGAAAATGGTGCACGAAGATAGTTCAAATCTTAGCCTCTGTGCCAATCTCCATAGCAGTGCAGTTTAAGGATGGCTAGGTAAATGAATGCCTGCAATCTGTTATACATTATCACATCTATCCTTTTCTCCTCCGCAAACCTGGAGAATATGTGCTAGAAAAACACAATGGTTGCAGAGGATGAGGAAGATGCAGGCACTGAAACACACCCAAAAGCATCGGATGACATTAGAAAAGATGAGAAACATGCAGTTATCACCAAGAAAATGGAATCGGTAGAAAATTTGATGTTTTGTGGTGTATTGAGAACATATAACTAAATAAATATATAGTGATTATCAGGAAGCATTTAAACAAATGTATAGATAAATGCAAAAGATAGTCCTATGTCTTTACCACCATCCATTGTCGAGAAAACAAATGGTGGACAGTTTTCCCTTCTGGGAAATGAACAGCATTGTGGTTGGGTGCTGCTGGGTAGATTCTGCCGGTGGGGAGCCCCTGTGCCGCAGAGCGTGTTCCCCGGAGTTGTTTGAGCTCCTATTCCTGCCAGTAAGTCAGTTCACCTCCTTGAGGCTCTTCTCTTTTTCAGAATGAGTCATTTTCCAGAAATAAATTGCACAGTGAGGCTTTAGAGCTTGCGGTAAAATGGAAAAGAAAAATATTTTTCCGCAAGCTTTCTGAAGCCCACTCATATTAATTTGCACCTAAATACAAATTTAATAGTAAATAGAGGTCATTTTAAATGGGTCATGGCTCATTCCAAACAAATACCTCCATAAATACCATGACTAGAAACATGACAAACATCCAGCAGGGTTGTAGAATCACATGGGTTCGTGCAATTTTCAGTATGTTGTGGAGATGCGCTTCCTGTTCAGAGGTTAAGTTAGCGTTCACCAGAGTTGATCAAGTATGGTTCAAGAAGACCTGTTGTAGCGAGGTGTCAGTCATCCCCGACTCAGTGCGACCCTCGGCGCAACAGAATGAAGCACTGGTTGGTCTTGCTTCTTCATCACAATTGTTGTTGTGTTTGAAGCCATTGTTGGAGCCATGCTGCCAGTTGATTTGCTGAAGGGTTTTCTATTTTCCTCTGACCCTCCAATTTCTCGAGGGCAAGGCCTTTTACCAGGGACTGGCCTCTCCTGGCAACCTGCCCTGAGATGCGAGGCAAAGGCTCACAAGCCGAGCTTTGAAGGAATATGCTGGCTGCGCCCACCAAGATGTATTTGTTTGTTCTTCTGAAAGTCCAGAGTATTGTCAAGAGTCTGTTAGGCAGATAGGCAGGGATGGGCTGTCCATTGCCGCATGCCCAGAGAGCCAAGCACGAGAACAAAGGGCGGCGCACTGCACATGCTCAGAGGCCATGGTTTTCCCACGGTGGGCATGGGTGGGCGTTAAACCTGGATCAACCCACCTGGGCCAGGTGAATTCAATCCAGCCAATGAGGTCGATCTGGGGTCATCCACCATGCCTCCCCCTGGATTCCTTGAAAAGGCAGGAGCCCAGAGGGAGAGAGGTCCTTTTTGGAGGAGAATTTGGGAGAGAGATCTACCAGAGAGTGGCAGGGAAAGAGATCTTTGTGTGACGCAGAGCAGTCTCTGCCAGGCTGCATGGTCAGGAAGAATCCTATGGGTGCTGCGTAAAACCTGGAACTTCTTCTAACTCTCATTAAACTCACCTGGATCACGAGCCAGGCTTCGGTGTGAATTCTTTCTCGTGCGGAGCCAAGGACCGCGGTGTAACAATTCTTTGTAAACACAAGTCAGCAACAATTCTTGTCTGACCTTCCTTACCCTTTCTCACTGTTTTAATGGGACAGACCGTGACTTGGTCAGATGCACCTTAAGTCTTCGAGTGCTAACTTGCTTCCAACACTCTGACCTTCAGCAGGAAACACGTCAAGATACTGTCACTTTCTGGAAGCAACGTTGTCACGTCCCAATACGTAATCACCATTCTACCAGGGCTCCACCCAGGGTCCCTTAGAAATGCCTAATTCTGTCGTTTCCCTTTTGTGCTTTCAGCCAACTGTTTCCTTCATTAAGTATGCTTCCTAAAGTTTTTGGACAATTAAGCAAAACACAAGGACTATCGGTGCAGCAGAACCTTAGCAAATTTTAATGAGGATATGACAGTCACCTGGCCATATATGTAATAGAGTATCTGGGCTTAGTGAGAGAAATAATAATAGTTTTTGTTTATATTTTTAAATTGTCTTTAGCTTTCCCTCGTTACTTCTTATTTAACATTCCTAGATCTTCAAAAATTCACACGAGCAAATGCATTCTCATTTTATCCCATACAGAGTTCTGGACAGTCCATATTTAATAATCCACAAATAAACTTAGAGTCATTTATATTTCACCTATTAAAAATGCATTTTATGTAAGAGGATTTAAGGGAATTATAGAAGAATTCTATGTAATTAGTTGGCGGTGAAAGGAAAAGAGGCAGCTTGAACATGTTGTGGCTGCTGGAAGGGTGGCTGCCAGGAGGAGATACTCACAGACAAGCGAGTGGGCCACAGGGTTTTGCTTTCTTCCACTTTACTTTTCTCTGAATACGGCTTCTCTGAAACCCCAATCCCTTTCAGTTGTACTGTCTGGCAGCAAACAAATATTGAACTGATTCTACACTGGGTGACTAAAGTTTATGATTCCAAACTTTTTTTTTTAACTCATGGTACAATTTTACAATGACTACCAGAGGATGTCATAAATTCTTATCTATTTGACACTGCTGCTTCAAAGAAAGAATTTCAAAAGACCTACTGGCATATTTAAACTATAAAACAAAAGAAAATCAAAATAATTGAAAACAAAAAGTATAGCTTTATTGTTTACCCGTTCTTTGAACTGACTCAAGGGAATGAAATCATTTAGAACAGAAGTGTGATTTCCCTAGTAGTCTTTTTAAAATCACTTTTACTGGAGGATTATTTTCCAAATCAGGGAAAGTATTATAGATCTGACACAAAGAGTCTATGATAGTTAATGGTCCACACAATGTTAGGAAATATGGGAATAAATATATCCATTGCATCATTAGACACAAAAACAAAATAACAGAGGGATGTTTAAGAAACTGTATCCTAGAGATGGGCTATTTTCATTTTATTTACTATTGCTTGCCTATGATTTTGCTTATTGGAACAAATAACATGACTGACCTTTATTCATAAATAATAATTTTTAAGTATTATTAACCTCAAATTTGCTAGTAGCTTGGATTCTTCTTCATATCAAATCCTGATTTGAAATTGTCCTCATTATTTTAAATAGCAAAGTGTATTTTGCAACCAGCTGCCAAGCTGTTGGCCCATTAGTGCCTCTGCTCACGTTTTCCTCTCATACGAAACGTTTGTCCTTCCCATCTCATAGGCACATAAACTTATTCAAATTGTAACTCTTTCCCAATATCTTGTTGTCATAGAAAGATTTGCATTGCATATCAATTTTAATATTAAAGCAGTGTTTTTTGTTATTCTTAGATTGTGGCCTTATCATTTCTGAGTGTATTGGGATGTTCTTTTGAATTAAATAATAAATGGTAAACATATTCTAAACACACACTCTGTGAACTGTTTTTATCGTAATGTATTTTTGCAAAAGAAAACACACATACCCAAACTCATTTTGATCTATATTTTATGAAATAGAAACTGGTGGATTGATTAAGAGAATCATGTTTTTTATTGTCCAAAGTATTAAGATGCTGACAGTATATCAACAAGTCCTTCAAGGGCACAGTGAAGTACGTCTTTGGCCACCAAGAACTGAAATCTTGGGATTGTAATTCCCCTCAAGGCACTTTAGGAGCTCTGCTGGTGCTGTGGTGTCTCGCTGGCCTGCGATCTCCCATGGTCAGCAGTTGGAAACCACCAGTGACTTCAAAGGAAAATGACGGAACTTTTTGCATCCGTAGTTAGTTAGAACCTGGAAGCCCACAGGAGTTCACTACAAGTCAGCATCGCCTCATGGCAGTGAGATATTTTTTTCTGGTTCAGAGGCACCTTGGAAGAGCAACCCAGCAAAGTTCTTCCAAAAAGTCAGGCTTGAAAATCCTTAGGGAGTTCTCCTCTGGACACATGGTGTTGACTTGATTGAGAACAGACCTGGCAATTCCTAGACCCGAATGGAAAGTAGGTCAGATATTTGCCATAAATTGTAGCTGGAAAAAAGATAGCCTCTCTTCTCTCCTTAGAATTTGTACAGAGGAAAATACTGAACGCTAATGGCACAATTATTATAAATAGTTTCAAGGTTAATTGAAAGCTGAAGGTGTATCTTTTTAGTGTGTGTAAACAGAACACTTCATAGAAGCTTAACATAATAAGCATAAATAGTTAAGAGACATATAAACTGGAGATTGTGGAAGGAATTTTATAATAGTTTGGTTAAATTTCTTGTGAAACATGAAGGAAGTAAGGAATACAATACTTTGACTAATGGCTAATGTTTTTTCCAGCTTATTAGTGATAGTACAGAATTATAATTTAGATCAGCAACCCTAGTTCTAGTCAAAAAAAGGCAAAATCTTTTAAAGATAAGACAAGGTAAATGGATGAAGGTTGATGAAAACTATATAGAAAATATTAGTGAGACTGCCAGAAAATATGAAGGACCCAGAAATATGAATTACTATATAAATTGTTGGCTGAGACTTCTGTTTGATGATGATATGCTAACTTTAATCTCTGTATAGGCTAACTTCATTGCTCACTAGTTTGGATACTGATAAAGATTTTCCAAGTTTAAACGAAGCAAAGGAACCCTCTGCCATTGTGTCTATTTTGACTCATACTTAGCCTGCGTAGGAATCCTGAGGCTGTAACTGTTTAACAGAGCAGACAGCCTCGTCTTCCTCCTGAGGAGGGGCAGGTGGTTTTAAACACACAACCTTGCGGTAAACCACAAGGTGCCACAGGACTAACCCTCAGTGCCGCAGGACTCCAATAAATGATGGTCTTTGAAACTTTACCAGGGACAGGGAGTGATGAAAATGCATTGGTCAAATTGATATTTTAAACTCCTAGTTCACTTGTTTGGGCACTGTTTTTGCTGAACTAAAACAAAGAATACAAACATTGTTAGGTTGGAAGGAGATCGGTAATTGCTTCCTTCAATTGTAAATGGAGTCGGTATGAGTCAAAACGGAATTGATGGCACCTAACAATAATATGCAGACAGATAATTGGTCAATAGACAAACAGATAGCCTGGAGCTATGTCTAAGTTAAAGGAATTCTGTAAAGCTAGTCCCATATACGTTTCTAAGACTTTAAGATAAATAATTCAACCCCAAGACCAGCATAACTTGAAATTTGATCATTCATATCATACCTGTAGTACATTTTCTTTTAGGTTATATGATAATATTTTTATATGAATTTAAAAATTCTTATTATATTAATTGTAAAAAATGGTTTTACCCTAATTATAACATTCTCTTTAGAGTATACAAATCATACTTTTAAAATTATACTAGTTTCATGAGTATTACTCAGCTTGATAGTCTAAAGGTTTATACAGAACTCTTAAATCTATTTATGGTATTATTAGCGTGTTTAGAACATAATATTGCATTAGAATCCTGGCATTCAACAAAGTAGGGCCATTTATGGTCATCAGGTCAAATTGAGCCTCTTGAGTCTAATCAATGTGTTTAGATCTTTCTTTATAACAATGAGATAACTGATTCCTCCTTAGTTAGAGAAATAACTAAGGGCTCAAAAATCCTGTACTCAGCACTGATATATGGTATGGTTGTAAAAAATAATTTCCTGGGTTTTTTTTGGAGGGGAGGGGGTCCTCATAAAGAAAAAGAAAGGAGAACTTAAAAAATCCCATTTGGCCAGTCAAGGATTTTCCATTTCAAAGGTACTGTGTTCTTTCACTGATAAAAGCAATATCACTTTAAAAAAATTTTTAATATCCACATTTATCTTTGACTCAGCAGCCTTGTTTTATAGCCTTTTCACACAAATTCTACCTGGGAGGATAAAGTGTTTCCAGATTCCTGATGGAAAAGTACTTTTTTACTTAGTTATTGGGTTTTATTCTGAACCTTTTCTTAATAACACCATTTTTCTTTTTCATTTCAAATTTTTGTTCTAGTAACATCTTAAACCATTTAAAATGGTGGAATTATTTTTTATGTTGCAATTAATACACTATCTCTACTTTTAAGGAAAAGCAGATTTATCACTTTGATCTTTCAATTAAAAATAATAATATAAAGAACATGGAAATTCTAAGTCTCATCAAAGAATGTTATAATTAAATACCCCATTAAAAAACACCACTTATAATATATATTGTACAACATAGTATCACCTAGGACTTTTCTTAAACCTTCTAGAAAGCTTAAGAGAAAAACTCATTATTCAATATTTCTCAAATTATCCCCCTCATATGGATATGTGTTCATTTCTACCTCCTGTCAATCAGCGTTGTATGAAGCGGTAGGAATTTTAGTATTTTATTTCTTGGTAAAATTTGTCATTACAGTATATTTGTGCATGTAGGTAGTGGTTTAGTTGTATTTGACAACTTAGAAAGCTGCTCTTGAAGATGTTATTACTTTGTTATATGATGTGTTAGTTTGGGTAGACTAGAGAAATCCAGGGAGACTCATGTGTATAAGAAAGAGTTTTACATATAAGAACAAATTGAATATTGTGAAAACATCCCAGCCCAGTCCAGAACAAGTCCATAAATCTGATATTAGCCCATATGTTGGATACCAATCTATAACTTCCACTTCAGATTCACGCAACACATGCAGCGATGCTGAATGTAGAAAGATCACAGGCCAGTGGGTGAAAAGTCTTATGGATCCAGTGGTAGTGGAAGCATCTCAGGACTGGTGTGGGTCTCCATGTGGTTCCTCCAGCTCCAGGGCTCTGGCTACATCAGCATAGCTCCATCAGGCTCCTCATTAGTAATGTCTCACAGGACGTGAGTGTATCTGATCTCCAGTGAGCTATTTATCTCCACTGTGCCTCTAACTGAGGTCATCAAACTGTGACCTCATTGACAGGGTAGACCCCACCCTTTCACAAGTTGACACCAGATTATGTAACTACCACAGACCATCCCTTGTCAACTTGACAATTCTTTAACCATATCTAATTTTCAAACAATAAAATATCATATCTGTACCTAATAGGATAAAACTAAAACATATATAATTCAATATGTGACAAAGCCTCATTTAAGCATAATATTCTATGAATGAATAACACAATTTTCTATGCCTAACAAATGACTAATAAAACACCTACACTTTAGTCCTATAACCCTATGAATATATTCCCCCTACCTATGAAAGCTTGTAAACCAACCACTTCATGCCTTTATTTCCCCATGTTGGGTATCAAATTTCTATACTGTGCACTTACATCAACCCAGCCCTCTGAGGAGACAATCATATTCTTTGATGCGAACAACCTTCATTCCACATGGAACCTTGTGAGTCTGCATGCATAAGCAAAGTCAAATCAGAGCAGACGTTTCATAAAGTCAGCAGCAATATGCACCAGTTCACAGGCTCAAAAAATCTTCTCTTCATCTGGTCAGGTTCTGGCCAACTGAATGTGGGCTGCCTCACTTAGCCTTACCAGGGTGCCCATTGTTCGCCTCACCTTTAGACCGCAAACCCATCACAAATTCTCAACAACCCCAGACCCCTTGGCCTAGGTCATGCCATAGTCTCATACCAATCTATAAATTCCTCCTCAGATTCACGCAACACATGGCAATGATGCTGAATGCAGGAAGATCACAGGCCAGTGGGTGGAAAGTCTTTTGGATCCAGTGGTAGTGGAAGCATCTCAACACTGGCATGGGTCTCCACGTGGTTCCTCCAGCTCCAGGGCTCTGGCTGCTTCAGTGTAGCTCCATCAGGCTCATCGTCTGTAATGTCTCGCAGGGAGTGAGTGTATCTGGTCCCCAGTGAGTTATCTATCTGTGTGGAACCTCCAAATGAGGTCATCAAGCTGCAACCTAATTGTTAAGCTATATCCACACTTTCACAAATTGACACCAGATTATGTAGCTACCACATATGGTATTCATCATGTGTCATTCTTTCTTTTAGCATATAAATGGAATTCCTTGAAGCCACTTAAAACAAGAAAAAAAAACCTTGGTTGACACAAAAATTTAAAAAGGAATTTCCTAATCTGCAAAACACTTTTATTTTGAAGCAGATAAGATGGACTTATTGAATATTTCTTTGGGAGTCTATGGAGATTTTCTATAAAATGTAAATTCATTGAATAGCATCAGGCAAAATAGAACTGCTTATCCAATGTGTCCCTAATGTAATGAACAGTTTATCAAATATGACAGAATTGGCACTTATATGTGTATAAATGTAAAGCCTTTAAATGCCTTTTGAAAATATGGCATTGGTGTTATAAACGTAAAGGTAGATAAAAGGCATGTGGTGCTACTGGTGTTTGGATTTTAAAATAACTAGAATCAGGTACCTCATATCAACATGATATTAATTAGAGTTCATAAATACATTAAATAGATAGTATTTATTAAAATTATGCTTAGGGTAACCATGACATAATTTTTAATATCAACTGTTTCAATGTCCTCAACATTGTAAAGGATTCATGTTTCAATTGATATGAGCTTTTCTTGTCCTTGCATGTACTTAATTGTTACGTCATTTCAGCCTTTTACAGACAACAGATAGAATTAGCAATTCTGCATATGTGAATGCATTAAATTATGGAGAGTGATAAATATAATTTTTTTCCTAACTCAGTCCTGAGTTTTAACTATTTTGTATACTGGGTAGTCTATTCTGACTCCTGTACTGTACGGCCTATTCTGTATAGTCTAGTCAGCCTATTCTGACCTAACCATATAGAACAATTCCAAACATCCCATTAATATTTTCTAGAAGAAGATATGTGGTTAGGTCTTTGGCTTTAGAAGTTTTTGGTGGATTCAAGCTACCAATTTTACAGTTATCATCTGATCACCCTCCAGTTATAGCTAAGTGTCTATCTATGGCATCACAAGAGATGAATCAGAGGTCTCAATTCAGTGCATGTGTGTGAATGAATTTAGATCTCTGATGACTGGTGTCACCAGGCCAGGTCTTGCTTGATGACTGAGTAACAAAGAGAGAGAGAGTGAGTGAAAATGATAGAAGAAAGCCTTACTTGGTTTGATCAAGACAAGAGCAACTTAAGGCTGGAGTCACCAAAGCTAGCTGCAGAGGGGAAATAGTGGGTGGGTGGGGTGTATTTGATATGTATACCATTTGATATGTATACACTGGAAAATAGAGGCTATTATGAATATGGAACAGAGTTTTGGAGAATAGTTATGAATGTACATTAGAGTAGGGTTATGATTCTTGACTAGAAATTGTCTTGTTCCTTTTAAATGTTGTCAAACTTTATTCTGGTGATGCCTTTCCATGACTTTTTGTTCCTTGACTCAAATTCTTTCATTCCAGGGATACCTCCAGGGTTGTATTCACCCTTTTCAGAAATTTCCATCATGTCATATCTGGTTATGGCCAATACTAACTTGCTGTGGTGGGTGAATTTCCTAGGAGTAAAGACTTTAGAAGCAACAGGTTAGCAAGTAGGAAAGAAGAGGTTAATTAAGAGTAGTATATTATGTCCACACACATAGATGTAATGTACACCTATATTGAAATATCTAATATTAAAGAATTATATGTTGAAGTACATCTATATTTCAACTTCCTGTGGCTATCTATTTGTATCCTAGGCTCTTGGGAAACCGGTGGAATTGTAGCATCACAGAGACTAAGTAAATCCGGTCAGTCATATAATCTCGGTTACATGGACACTTTGATCTAGAAATCCAAAAGGAACTTTAAGTTCCTTGTGCCCTTATTGTTGTTGTTCCTTTAAACACATTAACAAGGTTCATGCAACTCGACTCCTTTTCTTGGAGGAAGATTTTCCCACCATAACATATATTTAAAACACCTACTGCTTACTATCCATTTGATTTCTTTCAGCAAATCAGAGGAGCGGCAGCATTCAGACCAGCATCAGACAGTTAAGTTTGAATGAAATGGGTGAATTTATCATGGATGTGCTTAATAACACCAAAGGGCCCCCCAAAGAGCCCTGTTTTATTCCACTAATGATAGCCAACCGTTTGCTGGCTTCCTGGTTTGTTCTCTCCTGTTGGCAGAGTTCTGCAGCAGACGGTCCTTTCCCATGTACGTGCACTCCTGCAACCTAGAGGTTATTCTCTGTCCTTGTCACCAGTCCTGCAACCAGGGGTCAATTCAACCATTGTACTGTGAACATCTCTTTCATTACTATCTCTCTTTCATTGATAAATCTAACCTGCCCTTCCCTGCCTGTTTTGCTGGGAGATTAAGGAGAATTATGCCTTCATTTTCTTTTGTACTTAAACTTTCTCCGTTGTCAAAAATTTCCCTTTTTTTTTTCTAATTCTTTCCAGTTTGCAAGCTCTCGTGGGAGTACTGGTGGCCCAGTGGGAATGTGCTGGGCTGCTCACCACAAGTTCAGCAACTTGAAAACCCACTCACTCGGCAGGAGAAAGATGCGGCTTTCTGCTCCCACAGAGTCACATGCTCAGAACCCCCTGGGGACAGTTCCACTCGGTAGTTTAGGCTCAAAAGGATTGGCCCATGGCAGTAATTTTGAGCCAGGTCACTTTCAATTCATTTAAACACTTTCCACTTTAGATGTACAAATGTTAGTGTCACATTTTTTTCGATAAATGGATACACCTGCTTCAATCATGCTCATGATAATATCAAGCCAAAGAATTATGTCATGTCACTTCTTCCATTTATTAATAGCTAACTTGTATTTATTTTTAAAAGTCATTTGTTATAGTTGACGTAGAACTTGATCCAAATGAAATCAGACACTTGCCATGTGTCTGACTTCCGTAGCAAAGATCCTTGGTGATGGTGTGGTTGACTTAGCGGGAGGAAGCTTTCCTTCTATGACCCAAATTATAAGAATAAGTTCCCTTGTCTTTCCTCCTTAATGCATCTTCAGAACAAATCACTCCATCTCTCTCTTTTAGTCTAAATGATTGGACTATAGAAGCAGCAGAGCTGGAGAGATACAGCTCCAGGCTAATAATTAAAGACCCATGGCCTATCTCTGACTACACCCATTTTTAATGATCAGCCAGGAAAACTAGCAAACTAGTATTGCAGTTTGTGCAGTGAATATACTAACCCGGAATTTTTCTTTGGAAAAGCAAGGGACCATTGTGGTGCAGTGACTAAAGTGCTGGGCTGCTAACTCTGTCCCTGTTAGGTGCTGTCAAGTTGTTTCCACCCTTAGCACCTGTGGACAACAAAATGAAATGTTGTCCTGTCCTCACGATTGTTCCTCTGCTTGAGCCCATTGTTGCAGCCACTGTGTCAGGCCATCTCTTTGATGGCCTGCCTCTTTTTGGCTGCCACTCTACTTTAGCAAACATGATGTCCTTCTCCAGGGACTGGTTTCTCTTGACAACATGTCTAACTAAGTCTTTCCATCTTTGCCTCTGAGGAGCAGTCTGGCTGTACTTCTTTCAAGACCTATTGGTTTGTCCTTTGATCAGCCCATGGTCCTTTCAACACTCTTCCCCAGCACCACAATTCATATGCATCGATTCTTCTTTTGTCTTCCTTATTCACTGTCTCACTTCACTTGCAGATGAGGCCATTCAAAATACCCCAGCTACCATCAGGTGCCCCCTAGTTCTCAGAGTAGCATCCTTGTAATTCAACACTTTAAGGAGATCTTGGGCAGCACAGATTTACCTAATGCAACTCACCATTTGATCTCTTGCCTGCTATTTCCCTGAGCATTGATTGTGTGTCCAAGCAAGACAAAACCCTTGAAAACTTCCACTTGTTCTCCATTTGTCATATTAGTACCTGCTGGTCTTCTTTACATGGAGCTGTAATCCATCCCGAAGGCTACAGTCCTTGATCTCCATCAACAAGTGCTTCAAGTCCTCCTCATTTCTAACAAGCAAGATTGTGCCATCTGCATGCCGCAGGTGCAGCTAAGTCTTCTCCCAATTCAGATGCCACATTCTTCTCCATACAAGCCAGCTTCTCTGATTAGTTGCTTGATATTCAGATTGAATAAGTATGGTGAGAGGATACAACCCTGTCACACACCTTTCCTGGTTTTAAACCATGTAGTATTCCCTTGTTCTGTTTGCACAAATGCCTCTTAATCCAAGTACAAGTACTGGTTGCTAACATATTTTGTACAATACAATAGAATCCTTATCCAGTATTCGGCCCAGTCTTCCACTGGGTACTTGAGCTATGGAGACGGTCTTTAAGACAATTTATGTGTGCAATGCACTTAAGCTTCAACTAGGACATTAAAAAGTCATGTTTATCTTACAGTTTACCTCTATGAAGTTTATATATAAACCAATCTTAATGATGTCAAGTTCCAAAAGGAAGAAGAACAAAACAACAATACTTGAATAAAATATCAAGCAGCTAGTTAAGGTACAAATTTTTTCTCACTTCATATAAAAATAAAAGTATGTACCTTATAATTTTTTAATTTCCAATGGTTTTCATTTTAGAGTAAAAATAACACAATTTTGAATCAGTTTTAAAGTAGATTACTTATTGTATGTATTATTATAGCTTGATAATTTTTATATATAATTTGATATATCCCATAAGAATAGCTTCAAAGGTTCTTGGACAAATTCCGTTCTCATTTAATTACATTATCCCAGGAACCTTTTGAAGCCTCCTTGTCTACATAGACAAATAAATTTGATTTAAAAATTAATGAGCAACTGGATTTATAAAACTAAATATAAATATATATTTAAACATTTGAATTTAATCTAGCTTAAACTTTTAATTTGGAGAAATAAACATATCATTTCTGTTGATTCCAACTAATAGCAACTTTGTAGAGCAGAGCAGAACTGTGCCACAGATGTGTAAAGTTGCAGGGTTTAAAGAACGAGCCCTGCTGGTGGTTTCTCATCAGCAGTGGACTGCTACCTGGAGGTGAGTGTTTTACATCCACTAACTGCTCCGACAGAGAACATAGGGCTTATTTAATTTAGTAAAGACTTAAAATGCCTCAAGAACCTTTTACAGTGTCAAAATCAACTCGATGGCAGTATTTTTTTAATTGGTGCAATAGTTACGGAAGAAATCCTGATTGCACAGTGGTTAAATCTCTCATTTTCTATCCAAAAAGTCACTAGTGGATAGATGTGGCAGCCTGTACTTCGGTAAAGATTGCAGCCTAATGAAACCCACGTGAGGCTACTTCTACTTTCTCCTATAGGCTCACTATGAGTGGAATCAGCGTGAGAGCAGGGGAGTTTTGTGTTTTGATTTTGGCTTGCATCATTACCAAAGCTGACCGTCACAGTTTTCTCTTGCAGACCAAGTGGTATGTGAAACTGGACACCTTGTGGATAGTATCCGAGTGCTTAACAACTGTGCTACCAGCACTCTTATTTACTCTTGCCATTCCCAGCCTGCATTGAAGGAATACATGCAACTTTCTTCCGTCTGCCTAAGCCACTCTATGATTAAGAATAAGTTTGTGTCTCTTCTGACATTCACTTTTATGTTATCTCTCTTGCCTTTTTTTCTAATGATGTTCATGACTTCTTTATAAACCATGCTATTGATGTCTTCCTACAGCTTATCAGGTCTTCTGTAGTGTTCAGTAGGTCAAATCTGTTCTGGAGATGTTCTCAAAATGCAGGTGGGATAGACTCAAGGTGATATTTTTGCTCTCCGGAGCTTGTTTTAATTGTCTTCAGTTTTAACCTGAACTTATATATGAGCAATTGGTGATCCATTCCACTGTCGAGCTCTAGCCTGGTATCAGCAGCTGATATTGAATTTCTCCATTGTCTCTTTCCACAGATGCAATAAATTGGATTTCTATATATTCTAACTAGAGAAGTTTACATGTTTAGCTGATATTTGTATTTTTGTATAAAGGTATTTGCTGTAAATAAGCTGTTGATTTTGCAAAATACTGTGGTGCGATATCAATTTTTGTTTATGTCACTGAGACTGTATTTTTCAACTATTGCTTTCAACTTTTTATTCCAATTAGCAATAATTATCCATGTATCTTGCTTCTATGTTTGATCAATTTCAAATAGAAGGCATTGGCCATTGTTATCCATTTCTGCACCACTCACTTTAATGGTTGGTATGTAAATTTGAATAATAATTGTATTGATTGTATTTCCTTGTATGCAAAAGTTTATAATCCTATTACAGGCTGAAATGTACTTCGATATAACTTCAATGTCCTTTTTAACAATGAATGCAATGCAATTCCTCTTGTATTTGTTATTCCTGACATCATAAACCACGCGATTTTCTGATTCAAAACGACCAATAGCTGTCTACTTCATTCCCCTAATACCTAGAATGCAAAAGTTGTAAACAAATAGGAAGGACAGTGCTGAGAAAATATAGTACTGGTGACAGAAATGGACGTGATGATTTCATAATAGAGTTTTGCAAGACTAGCAACTTATTCATTGCAAATATCTTTTTTCAACAACACAAATGGTGACTATACACATTGACTTCTCCAGATGAAATAAACAGAAATCAAATTGACTCCAGACTATAGTGAAATGTTCAAAGACCTAGAGTTATAAATCAAAAAAGGAAGAAAATATTAAGCATATCTTAAACTGAAAGTACTCAAGAAAAAAAATCAAGCTTTGATGTACAATATTGACAATTTCTCTGGGCAAAATAATGAAGGATGCAGGAAGCATTGAAATAAGATGGACAAAATACACAGTCAATCTACCAAAAAGAATGAGTCAAGAATCTGCACTGAAAAGAACCATTTCATGAAGTAGCCTATGAGCAAGAACCAATGGTGCTGAAGGAACAAGTTCAAGCTGAACTAACAGCATTAGTCAAAAATAAGACTTCAGGAATTGATGTAATGCCCACTGAAATGTTTCAGCAAGCTCATGAAACACTGAGAGCATGCAGTTGTCTATGAAAGGAAATTTGGAAGACAACTAATGGGACAGCTGACTGGAAGAAAATCACATCTGTACCTATTCCAAAGAAAGGCAACTCAACAGGATACTCAAATTATAGGAAAATACTGTTAATACCACATGCAAGTAAATGTGGGAGCAGTACATTGATAAGGGGCTGCCCGAGCTTCGGGCTGGATTCGAACCCCTGCAGCACTGCTGATATTGCTAGCAGTCAGAGCGCCTTGGCTGAATGCAGAAAATAACAGAATGTTGTTAACTTGTGATTTATTGCCTCAGTAAGGGCATTTGACTCTGTGCAGCATAGCAACGCACGGGGAGCCTTGGGAAGATGAGAATTCCAGATCACTTCCGTGTGCTCCTGCAGAACATGTACATGAATTAAGAGGCAGTTATTACTGCACACTTTAAAATCTGGAAAAGTGCGCTGTGTCCTCTCTCCATTCTTATTCAATCTGTATGCTGAGCACATAATTACATAATTAGAGAAGATGAATAATTTAAAGAAGAGTGTGGGATCAAGATTAAACAAGGATTAGCAGCCAATGATATGCAGATGATGCAACCTTGCTTGCTGGAAGTGGGAAAAAGTTAAAGCATTTACTGATGCAGGTCAATATGGCAGCCTACAGTATGGATTACAACTCAATGTAATGAACAGCAAACTCTTCACAAGTGGATGGATAGGTAACATCCTGCTCAACAGAGAAAAAATTGAAATTGTCAAGGATTTCATCTTGCTTGAATCCACAATCAATGCTTATGGAAGCAACAGCCAAGAGATCAAATTACAATTGGGTCAAATCAAATTGCCTTGGGTAAATCTATTGCAGAAGATCTTTTCATAAAGTGTTGAAAAACAAATAAGTTACTTTGAGGACTAAGGTGTGCCTGGCCCACACCATGGTATTTTCAGTTATCTCATATGCATGGGAAATCTGCACATAGAAGGACGACTAAGAAATATTACATTATGGTGTATTAAATTATAGTTTTAACTTATAATATTAAGTTATAAATGCTGTAATTTATATTATGGTGCTGTCCAAGAATACTTAAAATACCATGAACTACAAAAAAGCACAACCAATCTGTCATGGATTAAACTCAGCCAGGAGGTTCCTCAGAGACATTAGGTAGACTTGGTCTCCTGTATTTGGGACGTGCTATCAGGAGAGACCAGTCCCTGGACAATGACATCATGCTTGGAAAAGTAGAGAGGCAATGAAAACTAGGAAGATTTTTAACAATATGAATTGATACAGTAGTGGTGGCAGCAATGGATTCAAATACAAAGATGGAGAAGACAGAGCGGCCCAAGCAACATTCTGTTCTGTAGGTAGGTTCGCTTGTAGCGGGAACCCGCTTAACGGCACCTCACAACAATGAGACAATGTCTAGGATCTCCATCGGTATGTTTTACATTTCGTTTCTGACAACTTCTCATTCCCTAGATTTATACTTTGTCCTTTTGCAATTTTGGATTACTGATTTATTTTTTATTTCCTCATTTTGAATTGGGTCCCATCACAAATGAAGGTCCTGAAGGCTTTCCTCCTCCAGGCTTAGTTCTGTGCACCCCGTGATGATCGATTCAGCTCTTCCTAGAATGGTTTTAAGAGTCTCACCTCCTGAGGAGCTCAGCTTCAGACACTCTCTCTCCCAGTCGTCCGCATTTCTGCATGGAGTTTTCAGTATCTGACAGGGTTTTTGTATTATCCATGAGGTTTTCAATGGCTTAATTTCTCTAATTGAGACAATTTATTCCTTCTTTGCAGTCTGTTCTTAGTCCGTAAACTATTCGTTGAACCCAGTTCACTTTCAGTGGCCCTTCTGATATTTGAAATAAATAAGAGTAACATAGCTTCCAGCACCACAGTAACACACAAGCCACCGCAGTGTCACCGTTTGACAGACAGATATTTGATGACAGATGAGAGTACTCACAATTATTATACATCTTGGATTATATTTATTTGACAACTTGTTTGATAAGAAAGAAGGAAGGATATAACCTAAGAAATAATATTTTCTTCATTTGTGACAGGATTTAGCATCTAGCACACATATTGTTAAATTGGCATTTAGATGGTGACACACATTCTCTCTTCTAGATGGAGAGGAGAATCTGGATGCTTCTGGCAGTAACAATAATTGTTAGGTGCTATGCTTGTGTCTGACTCAGTGATCTCCTGCACCACAGAAGGACAAACTGCTTAATCCTGCATCAGCCTCACCGCTATCCCTATGTATGAGCCCTTAGTTGCAACCTGTTAATTAATCCCTCATGTTGAGAGTCTTCCTCTAGTTTACTGACCCTTTAGAGGTCACCATGAAGCAGAGGCTTGACTTGGTGACAGCCAAGAACAATAAGCTGTCCTTCATGAAGCAGTCTTCACATTCACTCATCTCTAATAGAGAATACGCTGTGCAGTTTCAAGTATATCTAAAATGGAAAAGTAGCAAATTAGCCTATATGACAGTGTGTTACTTCAGACTTCCTTGAGTAAAGTGATGGGGAAATAAGGGCTGAGCATCATTTCCTTTCTACAGAATAAATGAGTTGGAAGTATTCCAATAGTATTCAAGAGTTGATTTCACAAAGTGTATTTGGTTTTCTCAAAAGTTGAAACATACATGTACAATCATTGAGGTAGTTAATAATTTATATTTATCTTATTGTATGGTCCCATTAATATTTAAGACTGTAATTTGCTATAATGGATTAACTTCTCATTCAGTTGCAATAGAATATTTTCTTTGCATCGATTCACATTAAGATAAAGGGCTGACTGAGATAAATTCGTGTCTCACTATCCTTCCTCTGAGGTGCTTCATTTGAAATGTTAGCCCGGGACTTGACAACATTCACATAATCCCATACCCACTGCCAGAACCTAGGTGGGGTAGTGAGTTACCCGGTGGGATGCTTACCTCAATGTTAGCAGTTCAGAACCACTGACTGCTTCAGGGGAGAAAGATGGAGGTTTCCTACCCTTGTGAAGTCTCAGAAAATTCCAGGGTCAGTTTCGCCCTGTCCTTGTGTTGCTGTGAGTCAACATGTTAGTGATGATCCTTCTCCGCTGCTTGAGGTATAGCGTCCATCATTTGGTGTTCACGTCAGTAAAGTCTCGTAGTTCTTGCTGTAACTGTTGCTGTTAAATTCTTGAATCCATCCCTCCATTTTTTGTGTTAGAATATCTCATAGGGGTTAAGATTAAAGAAAAATATCATTAGTCTATGATCATTTAAAATCAGCAATATGAAAATACTTTTTATGAAGGAATATCTTTTGATGTATTATACTTAGATATGACTAAACCCATTATCTTAATACTTAAATCCTCACCAAAATTAATAACAGGAAAATAGCCACATATTTTTTTCTCATACTTGTTCTTTCTCATTTGTTCACTTAACATGCTATTTGTTTCACTTAGAAAAATTTCTCTATAAAATCAAGGGAAAATGGTATAAAAAGGTAATAGAAATTGTCCCACAAACCTTTTGAAATCCCCTCACCTTAGTTGATGACTCAGGAATGATTATGGATAAACTATAAAAATGACACATCTTCCAGGCTGTTTACCTAGTCCTTACTTTTACTGTATTTTAACATTCGAACAGCAAGTGACATCTCAGCACTCTTTATTTTCAATTTACATTTACATATATTACACTCAATTTACATATAAAAACATTTGATTATAACTTTTATAATAACTTGCACATGTTAAATATTACTGAAATAGTGAATTAGATTCTAGCTGAAATGTTCCTAGAGTATATTAAAAGAACAAATGATATGCTTACAATATTCCATTTTATTATCTTGAGACATGCTATAACAATAAACAAACTCACTGCCCTCAAGTAAGGGCCAAATTAGAGTGAGCCTGTGGGACAGGGCAGAATTGCCTCTGCAGGTTTCTGGGACTGTACCTCGTTGCCAAGACTAAAGAGCCTCGTCTTCCCCTGCAGATCAGCTGGTCATTTCCATCTGTTGAGTCTTCATGAGCGGCCCAGCGCCCTCCCACTCCTCCACCTGGGCTCTTCTAGGACATGACAGATACACAGGTATTTCAGTTTATATCTTTATATTTCAAAAGCCGTTATTTTTGTTTATAATGGCATAAAATGCGATTATTTCATAATAACATTTTTGTTTTATTTGGTTTTGTTTTCAGTAATATGTTACAGCTATGCAGTTTGCCTAAGTAAAAACATATTCCACATAAATAATACTCAGTGACTTAAAAAACAAGTGAAAAATGGATTTACGAATGTTGAATGGATTCAGACTCATGGTGAACCCATGTGTCTCAGGGAGACCCACTCTGGGGCTTTGGGGGTGGTTATCTTTATGGGGATGATCGGGCGGCTTTTTCTTCAATGGAGTCACTGGGAGGTTGAAACCACCAACCTTTCAGCCAGCAGCCACTGATAAGCCACTTGTGCCATCCAAGCTCCGTGAATTTAGCTGAAACCGAAACCATTTCAATGATAAATTCTAATGGAGACCTTAAAAGACTATATAATTTTGAAAATTCTGAAAAATAAAAATAGTAATAATGGAGCATAGGCCTAATAGATATTTAAATGTATTATAACTACAAAATTAATACTTATCCTTACTGGTATGTAGGTAAGCCAGAGTAGAAAATAGGATTAATGAATAGGTGTAAACTTATACAGTAATTGAGTGCATGATAAAGATGATGGAATTATTGAAAAAGAGACTAATGAGTGTGATACGAGAAAGGTGTAAAACATTTGTGATACTATGTCCTTCATCAATAAATCCCAAAATGATTAAATACTGAATCTAAAGCATCTGAAGCAATATAGAAGTCAAATATTTAAAAATCTTTATTCTATTTTTATAAGCACATCTCAAGAAATTCCATGAATGTCTGAAAAAAATTAAAACAGAAAAGGTGATGATTCATATAAAATAAGTAAACAATCACACCAAATATGAGAAATTCCATAGCTTTATATAATTCTTTAAAATGATAGAAACAAATGTTTAGGGACAAATTTGTACCTGTGTATTTTTATCATATCTCTAAGGAGACCTGGTGGCCCAGTGGGTTGTGCAATGGTCTGTGAGTCACTAGATCAGTAGTTTGAGGTCACCCACTGCTCTGATCACCCGCTGTTCCTACAAAAATGTACACCCACGGAGACCAGAGGGGCAGTTAGTTACACGCTGTCCTATAGGCTCCCTCTGTGTAGGAACTGGCTTGATGGCAGTGACGAGTGTGAGAGTAACTGATCATTTGTCTCTCTTCGCAAGTATTATAAGCATTCAAAAAAATTCAATTTAATCCAAAATAATATCAATGAAAATTAGTAATAAAGGACTATCATTTTCTTCAATTTTCACAAAGGATGTGAGGAAACATTCCTTTTCTTTTTTAACTGTAATTAAGGAAAAAAGAAAACCCCCTCAGGGTAATTAAATATTTTATTTTATTTTACTATTATTTTACTTCCTATAACAACTTTTAGATATTTATCATATACACAAACATGAAAGTTTAACTATATTACAAATATATTCATTACTGTGTTTTAAAATGAAAAACAAAACATAATTTGAATAGTCTAGTGAAATTAATAAATGTTCATCTAGATAATAGCATATGAAGTATTCACTTAAAAGTAAGATTTATTGGTAGAGGAAAATTTATCTAAATTATATTTTTCAGAAGAAACAAATAAAGTGAACTCTCAATACATAGATCAATGCATTTTTAAAAAACTCATGGATGTGTATGCCCTTTTCCCCTGAAAGAAATCGAATGCATTACCAAGTGGCAGGTTATTTCTCAGCATGGAATTTGCTATCAGAACAATAGTATACACCTTCTTAATTTATAAAATATTTCCACCAAAATGTATGTGCATGGAAATGTACTGAACAATTAAAATTATAAACCATATTTTGCAAAATTACTTAATGGGTAATATGCACTAGTCTATAAATACTGCTGAATGAAGTGGATTTGTAGTTTGAGAGGCCTAAAGAGAAATTATCCACGGAGAGGCAGACATTTCAAAAGGAGAAACATAGAAATATCTGAGCACTTTGAGACTGCGTATGCGTGTTTTCAAGGCACCCCCGGGCTACTGCTCATGCGCGGGGCTGCTCACCGCGCTGTCAGCGTGTGAGACTGTGAGCGGATCCGGGGATGAAAGATGGGGCTTTTCACGCAAAACAATTTACATCACGAAAGCCCATGGGGCAGTTTTACTTTGCCTTACAGGGTCGCCATGAATCAGAATTGACTCGATGGCTGTGAGTTGTTTTGTCTTGTGTTGTTGTTGATTTGAAGTCTAGCTGTCGTCTATTATGTCGAACACATTAATATCTCACAATTGCCTTCTGTTATTGAATTTAGCCATGAATATATTTCTTTAACAATTTATGAGGAAGCATTTTAAGAAAGAGAATGATGGCAATGGGGTTCTTTGAATAAATACACAGTAGAAAGCAAGTATATGCACATTTTAGTATGAAGGGAGAGTATTATCTTCCTGGAGTGTTTCATGTTTCTAGGGAAAACTAGTAGTTGCCAACGTAAATTCATGCATTTAACAGTGATGATAGGCTCCTTTATTGGGATTGAAATAGTTCTTGTCTCTGAGCAGAGGAGCAATCATGAGGGCTTAAGCTCAGAGGAAACGTGTTTCTCATGGGATATCAATTAAAACAGAAACAGATCTTTCAAAGGCGTCCACCAGATTGTCTTGAAAGAACCTGAACTGAGTTTTTCTGCCATCATACATCGACAGCTTTAACAAATTACTATCACAATATTCAAATTGAGCAATAGATTTTGAAGTTCAATTTTTTTCCACCTTGAAATCTAAGAATTTTTCAGCCACTGTGCAATCTTTCTGTGAGTCAAGAATTCACTGAATTGGCCAACGACTTCTGATAGTAAGACACAGTGTTACTCAAACCAAGAATTTCCTGTAATCCAGATGAATTTTTAAATCTTTAATAAAAGTCTAATCTTTTTTGCATGCATAGCATATGCATATATAGTCATTTTGTATAAATGAAAGGTAAAGCCTTTTCAAGTTTTTATTTGTTCGAAATATTTTTCTTAACCCTTTATTTCTTCTTAATTAAGATTCAATTTGCATACAATAAATCACAGCTCCTTCGTATGCAGTACTAATTTGTTTTTATCTAATTCTTTATATTATGAAATACATTGTGCCTCCTAACAAAATTAATACATTGAAATTCTTACCTCTTTAACTCTTAATAGAGTTGTGTTTGGAAATAGTATTTGAAGATAGTGATGGTGTGTTTCATGTTTTGCTGATAGTCTATGGCTCAGTCTGTGTACATTTGTACATTTAGTCTGTACAAGCATATAAGCAACTGAATAAAGAAGTTCTTGATTTATTACTAGGCGTATGATTGCTTTCGCATGTGCCATTGGGCAGGGTCCTCGGTTTGATGCATGGATTTTACTCTTATCGAAGTAGGAGGGGTAGAAAGGTTGTAGAAAGCCAGAATAAACGTTAACTGAGGAGAGGAATTTATTGCATTATTTCCAAGTGATTTGACTAAATAAAGAGGACAGGTATTGTATCTTATTTTTTGTGACGCAGTTAGTTACTTAATAGAGTCCTTCTAGCCACAGGGCTTTATTTTTTTAACATTTTATTAGGGACTCATACAACTCTTATCACAATCCATACATATACATATATCAATTGTATAAAGCACATCTGTACATTCTTTGCCCTAATCATTTTAAAAGCATTTGCTCTCCACGTAAGCCCTTTGCATCAAGTCCTCTTTTCCCCTCCTTCCCCACTCCACCCTCCACCATGAGCCCTTGATAATTTATAAATTATTATTTTGTCATAGCTTGCCCTGTCCAGCGTCTCCCTTCACCCCCTTTTCTGTTGTCCATCCCCCAGGGAGGAGGTAACATGTAGATCCTTGTAATCGGTTCCCCCTTTCCAACCCACTCACCCTCTACCCTCACACCCCTGGTCCTTAAGTTATCATCTGCCCTGGATTCCCTGTGCCTCCAGCTCCTATCTGCACCAGTGTACAACCTCTGCTCTATCCAGACTTGCAAGGTAGAATTCGGATCATGGTAGTGGGGGGGCGGGGGAAAATTTTAGGAACTGGAGGAAAGCTCTATTCTTCATTGGTGCTACGTCGCACCCTGACTGACTCATCTCCTCCTCTAGACCCCTCTGGGAGGGGATCTCCTTTGGCCGACAAATGGGATTTGGGTCTCCACTCTGCACTTCCCCCTTCATTCACTATGGTAAGATTTTTTTTTTTGATGATGCCTTATACCTGATCCCTTGGACACCTCGTGATCGCACAGGCTGGTGTGCTTCTTCCATGTGGGCTTTGTTTTTTCTGAGATAGATAGCCACTTGTTCACCTTCAAGCCTTTAAGACCCCAGACACTATCTCTTTTGATAACCAGGAACCATTAGCTTTCTTCGCCACATTTGCTTATGCACCCGTTTGTCCTCAGCGATCGTATCATGGAGGTGTGCACCCAATGATATGATTTTTTTGTTCTTTGATGTCTGATAACTGATCCCTTCGGAACTTTATTTTATGATACATTGTAAGTTACACCCACCATGCGTGTGACTGTCATCCCCATTTTGGAATGACTTGTCTGTTATGCCAATAAGGCAGGATTGACGTCATAAAGATCTTACTAGAGGGTTTGTATCAAGTCACTACCCTTAGTTTCTTCCATGATATGGTCTGAAAATCATTTGCCATCTTTGATAACTGGGTAAAACAAGAACTAACTATGTTACGCTGATCTCTTCATAGGCAGACCACCAACTTCATTAATAAACACTGGAGACTGGGGTTGCAGAACTGAGTGAGATTTCAGTGATCTTATCTAACACATGGAGAAGTGATCAGTGTGTCCTCTACATAGACGTTTGCCACTAGAAGCCAAGCACAACACCTCCTTCAAAGCCCCACATGTGGACAAGATGCCTTTTTTGTGATCCTTTCCTGCCCTACAGCACTGGCAGAAGAGTTAGTGGGGAAAACACCCATCAGATGCCTATTATCTTGATAAAGGGATCCCTGAAGCCTGGGACACTCCTTTGCTTGGCTACGCAAGTGACGCTTTCTTTTGGCTTTGGACCCTTTTACTTCTCTGTAACGAAAATGAGTAACTTGCAAAGTTCCACCTCTCGCTCAGGAACTTGCATCTGGCTTGCCTTTGTCTGATCTGTGTTTCTTGGAATTTGAGACAGTGGCCTACAGCCTGACCGATTCATCTGTGTCGCAACCTTGTGAGTTAATGATCTCATTTGGTGTGAGTGAGGAGAAGCCTCCAGACTGACATCTGATGTACAGATCTGGGACTTGCCAGCCTCTACAACCACATGACTTTGTTGATGGACTCAGAAATCTGGGGTATTTTTAACCTTCACCTTATACAGAACAGCCTCATGCTGATCCTTCTGAAAGAAATTATACTTGTGCTAATAACTGACAAATTTATTTTTTAACCATTAAGGAGACTGACAATAGGATTCACGGTGCAGGTCTAAGGGAAGGCGCTCTGTCTATGCCGGCTGAAGAGCCTCGTCTTCTGTCACTGCTGTCTAGGTTCCTTGCTGATCCAGTGGTGTGCATCTGTTTGGGCTTGCTTACCTCTTACTTAGTATGCTCATTCACATTCCAGACTTGGATGGAAGACAACTTGCACTCAACAATATCTCAAGGGGATTATAACCACAAGAAAAGAGATTAGGATTTATGTCACATATTTGGGGGGGGAAACAATTCAACCTGTAACACTCTACCCATTAGTTTTGCCCTCCTCATTCTAAAATTTTAAATCAACTCCAAGTCCAAATGTTATCTTCTGAATCATCTAACTCAGATGTCCATGACGTGTTAGGCATCTTCCATCCTGGGTCACAGTCCTCCTCATTTCTGAACCTCTGAAAGATAGAATACAAGTTGTCTGCTGCCCAAGAATATTGGTTAACATCCTCATTACGGATCTACAGATCATGGAGATGGATGGAAAAAGGTATAATGGACAGACACTAAGCAAACCCCAAACCCAGGAAAACCAATTTCCTTAGTTCTCAAGGTTTGAAAATAATCATGTGTTCTTTAGGATCCTCTTCTAGGTCATAATTACTGCCATTGAGTCAATGCTGACTCATAGTGACCCCGTGTGGGTTTGCAGGACAGTAACTGTTTACTGGTAGCCCTGATGGTGTAGTTGTTACACATTGGGGAAGAACCATGTGGTCAACAATTCAAAATCACCCACAGCTCCACAGAAGAAAGAGTGGGCTTTCTATTCCCATAAATAGTTCCAGTCTTGGAAGCCCACAGTGGGTTGCTATCCGTCAGACTTGGCTTGGTGGCAGTGAGTTTGGTTTTGTTTGGTTTAGCTGTTTACATAACAACTGCACCACCAAGGCTCCATATCTAGATCCTGAATTTATTAGGCCTTCTCCCTTTCAGGGGAAAATAAATGACTCAGAACCACACTGACAATCGTTTGATTCTTATTAGTATTATCATAGACTAAAATCTGGGAGACAGATGGGATTTTCTACTCCTATAAAAGGTGAGAGTCTCAGAAAGCCATAGGGGCTGTTCTGGTCTATCCTTTAGGGTCCATGTAAATTGACATAAACTGCTGGCAGTGAGTTTGGAGTTTTTCTATGGTGGAACTCATAATCCCTAAATCTGTGCGTGCGCGCACACACACGAGGTGGTGTTGCTCCCTTGGTGAAAGAATGATGTTGGCAAAACCTTACACTCCAGAAAAAGGGTGTTGGCTATGCTTTGGGGACTCTGGGTGGAGGCCCCAATTTGCAGGCCCACAAGGAGGACAACTCTGCTCCCTCAGGTTCAGGAAGCCACTTCCTCCTAGTCCATTTGAGTGATGATCCTACCTCGTCAGTTCTGGGAGGCTCCAGTTGCTGCCTCTGAGTCAGGTCAGGACTCCCTGCTCAGCTTCAGACTGACCAGGACAGGCCAACAACCGCGCTCCTGAGTGGAGACGTGATTCCTTTAAACTGATGAAGTCCTGGCTCTTCTCATTAGAACCAGAAGCCCTGCTCCCTGTGCTCCTTCTAACAGTTCTGCTGATGTCCGCATCGCTTCGAAAAAATGTTCCGTTTCCTTTCCTGGGTGTCAACAGATCAATAGAAGCAACTTGTCCCATTGGCCCTTTACCTGCCTGTCAATTCCATTAGGCCAGGTAGCTTTCCTTCATTTTGTACAGTATCTTTCCCTTTCCATGTTAAATAATATGGATTTCATTTTGGTGCTTAAATGAATCCATCAGTTAGAGGTTTAGTATCTTCAGAAAAATATTGATTCACCAAGTCTTGATGAGAGTTTTAGGTTATGTCCTCGTACAACAGAATCGTTCAAGTCCTTTGGTTCTGGTTTCCCTTTTAGATATTTCGTGCCTTCCATCTAAAAATAGATAGTGAAAAGTGTACTGATTACCTGGGTTCTTGCTGAGAAATCTCAGTCCAATATTCAAGTACATCACTTAAAAATTCTACCTTCTAACAATTATTTACATGTTATTCAGAAAAGTTCTTTGCCTCTTCATAAAACTTCCCCATGCTCCATGGTCCAATTACACGGTCTTCACTTCCTTTTAAGTCCTTATCACTGGACAGGTAAAGTGTCCAGCGTTTACCAATTGTCTGCCGGTGGCACCCTATGGATCCTCTAGGATGGTGGGGACTTCCTCCTAGGGCTCCTCCTTTCTCTCTGAGCCTGCTCAGAATGACCTCTGAGTTCTCTGAGTCTACAAATACTATCGTAGTCAAGGTAAAGTCTTATGATGAAGCACATTAACATTGCACCAGATTCTACTCATTATGTGATTGTAAAAACATTTCCAAAGTACAGGTATGTGTTAGAGAAGCACTCCACTGCTGTTATTAGATTATATTTCAGTTGTCAATTCCTACAATAACAGAAATTCCAGAAGTGGATGACTTTAATAAAGACAGATTTGTTTTCTCGTTATGAAAGCTAAAGGTTTGAATTCAGGACCCTGCCTCGAGCAGACTGCTCTTATCTGTTTGTTCTGGGGGGTGATCATTGTTGACTTTCAGCTTCTATTTCTGCATTCTCTGGTGATCACATGGTATGTGTGCCTGTGCGTACGTGCCCATGCATTTGTTCTCACTTGTCTTGCTTAATAGGCTCTGTTATAGCTCTAATGAGATTAAAGCATGCCCTAACCTTATATTATCTTTTAATATAACAAAGAAAACCGACTCCCAAATGAGGTTATGATCATAGCTTATAGATTCAAGCCATCATACATTACACTGCCCAAAAATTTAGGGGCATGATTTTATGGTAGTGAATATGTTGTTTGACATAGACTAAAACAGAATTAGTCCCTCTTCAATCAAGTAAAAATAAAATCAGCAAAACGTTTCTCTTTTTAAACAATCAATTTACTCCTTAATTACTTTGTAAATGATGTTATAAAAATGTTAAGAAAATGATTTGCTTGCTTTTTATATTTTTTTACTAAATGGGTACTCTATGCATTGTCATGGTATTAATAACTAATCACAACACATAATACTGCTTTCTAAGTGTTGCTAAGATTTGATTCTTATAATAATTTCTCACAATAAATGAGCAAGCCAAAAAAGTCCATGTTTATGCGCGGTAAAATCGAGGAGCAGTGGCCAAAAAGCAGGGCCTCCCTGCAATGGATCGACATCGTCGTTGCTGCGACAAGGGTCACACCGAAGAACCATGGTGAAGAGGATGGGAGAGCAGGCCGGGCTTGTCTGCTCTGCGTCAGAACCAACTCAATACCTGCGGACAACAGCCGATTTTTCATACTGGAAACATGAACTCATTTGCATTTCCCAGTGAAGTCAGTGACAAACCAGTCATGACGGGACCCCAGGCAATGCATCTGATCCGTTCCAAAATATAGTATCTCAACACTGGGCGCTGTCTAAGAGAAGAGCATTCTACTCTATCTGAAAAAGTCATCAGTATGTGTTCTCTGTGTTTTAAATCAGCTTATCGAGAGCACACAACTCCCCTTACAAAAATGTTTTGTGGACAGAATTTCTCTGCAGGAAAACCCTATATGCCTCAGCTGACGTATGAAGCCATTAACTACGATCCAAATGGATTTTTTTAATTTGGTCTGAAATCACATCCTAGCAAATTATACTGTAGTATTTTAAGATATGACTTTCCAGTATATGTATGAAAATAAATCTGCACCCAGAATGCAATCCTCCCATTTACTAAAATGCTCTGACTTTTGCTTCAAAGTCCCATGGCACTGTTAACAATTTCTGTATACCTAAAGTTTAAGTGAATGTAGCATTCATCTGGGGTGCTATAGTAAATTGTTAACTCTTTAACTAATTATTTATGCAGCAATTATTATTAAATTTACTTATACCTTTTATATTTTAAAATATTACTATATCTTGTATATGTACAGCTACTCTCTAATAAATGTTATATAATAGCATAGCATGCTTACACATCTTCCTTTTATATTGGTTTTGTTATCTACTCTCAGATTATGCATGCTCACTCACAATCACAGGATCAATTCTGACCCACAGCAGTCCTATAGGACAGACTACCTTGAGATTTCCTAGACTGTAAATCTTTATGGGTAGGAAGGCTTTTCTCTCTGCTTGAAGTGGCTTGTGGTTTGGAACTGCTGACCTTGTGGTTAGCAGGTCAAGCCACTATGCCATCAGGGCTCTCACAAGCACCATAAAAGAATTCCTAAAAGTATTTTGGAGCATCTCAAAACTCAGATAAGGGGTGAGAAGGGGAAACCATTCACAAAGCCTCTGGCTGGGCTGTGCCACCTGGCTCTCTCTGTAGGGTGCAGGTGGGTCTATCGTTCAGGTGGGCAGAATACCTGTTGGAGTGAAGCAGCCATTTGCTGAGTGTTAACTGGTGCCCCTACAAACATTATGGTGGCATAATGGTTACACGTGGAGATGAACGCAAGGTCGGCAGATCTAAACCACCACTGCGGGAGAAAGACGGGCTTTGTACTCCTGTAAAGCATTACGGTCTAGGAAACTACAGACCTTGTCCCATAGGGTCACTATGAGGGGACGTTGATTCAACAGCCATGAGTTTGGATTCGCTTTTGGAATATTCTAAAATGAAAAGCACAGCTCTTATCTGGGCAGCTAACTGTCAAGTCAGTATTTCAATCCACTAGCCATTTTGTGGGGAAACAAATGAGGGTCTCTGCTTCAGTGAAGAGTGGAATGGTCTTGAAAACCCACAGGGGCAGTTCAACTCTGTCTTATGAGGTCTCTCTGAGTCCCTGTGTCTGTAATTTTTATTCTTGTCATTGAAAGCTGTGAAAGACACTGTCAGACTGATTTTTTTACAAAAAGAAGTTTTAAAGCCAGCCTGGAGGAATCCACGGAAGGAATTGAAAGAGGTGTGGAAAAGGCACCTGCCTGTGGACGGCATTTAAATTTCCTACCCTGATGCCACTAAGACAATGGGAGGGTTATAAATGCTTTGGGACATTTGAAAGGTCAGATAATTATTTACAATAAGGGCTTTTATATTTGAGAAGAAATTTTATTTTTCATTTTTATGTGAGTAATAAAAATCCATGAGGCGTGGGGATGAAATACTAATAGCATTTACTGAATGCATAGTATGTGCCAAAGAAATCTTTTTAAAGTTTTAATCATATATGCACAAAATAGCATCCTGGGAAAAATGATATTGTCATTCCTTGTTTTCCAGGCAAAGAAACTGAGGCATATACAATGTAGAATATTGCCTGTTTCTATACATTCGGTGCTTGGCAGACCAGGCATTTCAACCCTGGTGGTTTAAAACAAAATCTGGCTCAGTTAATGTATGGCTTCTCTTTGGCCTCGTTTCCTTTCTTGAATGTGATGTTTTCTAGCCCTTGTACTCCATAAAGAGACTTAAATTTTCTGGTTTTCAGTTGTATCCTCTGGGTCATGATGTGCTTGGGGGGAAAATTGCCTAAATACCTCTTTAAGTACTTTGATTAAATTCATTAACAGTCATAGCTTCATATTTTTAAAATAAAGTTTATATATTTTTTAATATAGAAATATCACTCAACTAATCTAAATCTGCTCTCGACAGTAGTACTTCCTCTTAGAGGACTTTTTTAACACCAACTTCAAGGAGAGACTGAGATGGCAGTAGCCAAGGAGCACTGTGGAGAGATGTGCAGATTGGAAAGAGTGCCTGATTCCAATTGCTTCTCTCGCCCTCACGATCCTCTCTATCCTCACAGTTAGCAAGCTGATACTTAGAAAAAGAGGAATGATTTTTAAAAAATGATCGAATGACTAAATCTATTTTAAAGGTTTTCTGTTGTCCGGTGAATCCTGTGTGATATAAATGCTAACATTTATGATCTGAGTGGTAGGGCTGTTAATTTCTAAAGGAACCATTATTAAAATTCTTATTTATACATACATTTGTTTAATTCATGAAATTTTCACAGATCCTGGGTGGTTTTAAATTTAAGTTTAAATGTGTGTAACCTTTTAAGTAGCAACTTCAAAATGTATGCACAAATTCTCCAAGCAGCATTTTCTACAGCAGGCCAAAGTGCAAAACCCAAGGTCTGACAGATGTATAGATACATCAGATCCATAAGATGGAATATGTGTGACATCCCTGAGTCAACTCTGACTAGTGGTGGCCTGAACTCTAAGAGAAATTGCCTCTTCCTGTGTCATCTTTATGATTGTTTGTAAGTTTGAGACAATTGCTATTTTCACAGATATTGTAGTTTACTAAATATGATTATATATTTTTTATTATATACCAAAGGAAACTTGCCAAGGTCTCTTTATTCTCATGTCTGAGAAGTATTTCTTCTGAGACTGATTGTTTTTCTTGACAATCCATGTACAGGCGGTGTTCTCCACTACCATCCTACTGTGAATGCATCATTGTTGCTCTGTTTCCTTTCTTCATTTTCAAGTTTTTGTGTACATATGAGACTAGAGAAAAACCATGTATACATGAATGGGTTTCGATATTGCACTTTATAGGACCCTAATCTGGAAAAAAATGTTACTTTGATGTGCCCAAATGGATATTGCTGTCATGAAGAAATCACTGAAGATGTAGGTGCTATGGAAAAGTATGGTGAAGAAATCAGGTGGTGTCTGGTATCAGAAAGAATTCAAACTGAGGTCCGAAAGGTCTGTCTTAAAACAAGCAGCAACCTAAGTGAAGTGACGGCTAATTCCACATGGAGGAATCTGATCAGTCTGTATGATCCAATGATAGTAAATAATAAAATCCAAGACCGGAGGAGGGAGCATTAGTAGCGCTTAAATTCTGAGCACCCCATTTGCTGAAGGCTATGGATGACAGTGAAAGTTCAAATTGTATTTGAAGAATGCCATTTGGATTAAGCCTCTGGCCACTGAGGAGGACTGTGAATAGACCCGCTACCAGACAGAGGCTTTGGAAAGTGAACCGATGCAGATATAGGTAGGGTAAGATTACCAGTTTGTCATTTGTTCTTCTTTTTAACCCATTTTGAATTTGTTCTAGTTTTAGTATTTACTGTTATCTCTTCAACTGAGGTTTTTTCTGTTTTATTTTTATTGTTGTTGGTTTGGTTTGTTTGTTTTTGTATGCTTTCCTCTATAAAATCCAAAATAGGTATCTGTAGATAGTAACTAGATTTATAGTTTCCTGGCTATTGCAAGGGTGTTTGGGGGAACGTAGGACCTAAGAATAAAGAGTATAAGAAAGAAGAAATGTTCTGAAATAGGTTGTAGTGATAAATTTACATTGCTTTTTAAATTAAGTTTTGAATGGAATGATATGTGAATTACATCCATTTAAGCTGTTAAAATTAAAATGATAAAAAGACCACATGAGCCTTAATCATCCATTAGCATTTGGTTTTTTGTTTTGTTTTGATTTCTCTCTCTTCTCTAATTAAATCATTTTATTGGGAGTTGCTTGTACAACTCATCACAATCCACACATCCATCCATTGTGTCAAGCACTTTTGTACATTTGTTTCCCTCATCATTCTCAAAACATTTGCTTTCTACTTAAGCTCCAGATATTTGCTCCTCATTTTCCCCCTCCCTCCCTCCTCCCCAATGAACCCTTGATCATTTATAAATTATTATTATTTTGTCATCCCACTTGAGCCCCTGATATCAGCTCCCATTTCTCCCCCATCCCTCCCCACCCACCCTTCCTCACACACCCTTGATAAATTATAGATTATTTTTTCCACATCTTACATCCTCCTCCGATTATTTGTCCCCCTGGGAAGGGATTCTCGATTGATCCTTGTGACTGATGCTCCTTTTCTTCCCCCCCCCACCCCCACCCACCCTCCTCTAATCCTCCTGGTATCTCTACTTTCATTGTTGACCCTGAGGGGTTTATCTATCCTGGATTCCCTGTGTTGTGGGCTCTTATCTGTAGCAGTGTGCATGCTCTAGTGTAATCCAATTTGTGAGGTAGAATTCAGGCCATGATAATGGGGGGAAGGAAGCACCAAAGAACTAGAGGAAAGTTGTATGTTTCATTGGTTCCCTACTGCACCCTGACTGGCTTATCTCTTCCCTGCGACCCCTCTGTGAGGAGATGTCCAATTGTCTACAGATGAGCATTGGGTCTCCACTCCATGCTCCCCGCCCCATTCGCCTTGGGTATGGTTTTATTCTGAGTCTTAAACACCTGATACCTGATCCCATCGACACCTCATGATCACGCAGGCTGGTGTGGTTCTTCCATGTGGCCTTTGTTTCTTCTGATCTAGATGGCCATTTGTTTATCTTCAAGCCTTGAAGACCACAAATGCTATATCTTTTTATAGGCACCATGACAATGTTAATTTCTTAATTCATCATGATGTTTATTGATCCACTTGTGAGGAGTTCATACTGTCAATATTCAGATATAATCCATAGTGAAAATTGTAGTGTTTGACATACATCAATAAGTACTTCAGAAGCTTTTTTTAAATTTAAGCATGTCAGGCTGTAGCATCTGCATATTGCAGAATATTAAGAGTCTCGCTTCATTCCTGGTGCCACAATCTTCCAGTTTCTTGGGTTCTTGGTTAGTATACAGATCATGTAAGTGAGGGGAAAAGCTAAACACTGCTGCAAACCTTTTCAATTCTGGGACCCAGAGTACCCCACTTCATTTCCATGGCCTCCTCTGGATTCACGCATACCTTCCACATGAGGACAATCCAACTTCTGGAATTTCCATTCTTCAAAACACTGTCCTATATTTTATTTGATTCATTTAGCTAAGTGTCTTCATGTGGTCAGTGAAACACACACAAAGAAATATATATGAGAGCGAGAGAGATACATGTATCTTTTCTCTCATATTAAGGTTAAGCTCTAACAATGGTTACTGTCATCTTTTCTTCCATATCCTCTTCTCAACTTGGCTTGAATCCTTGGCATTAATTATTTGGACATAAAAAGGAATGAAATATTGCTATATGATACACCAACAAATAAGCAAATTAAGTAAAAGGAGTAATGCATAAAAGGCCACAAATTATATAATTTTATGTAGGTAAAATATCTAGGTTAGGTAAATTGATTGAGACGTAAAGGAGATTGGGCTTTTCCAGAGGTCACAGATAAGCAAATGGTGACTATATGGAGTGTCTTTAGGGTGTAAATTATGTTTAAGGAGATAAGCGTGAGAATAGTGCAACTCAGTCAATCCTGAAAACCAGTCAACTGTCACTTTAAAAGCATAGTTTATAATGTATAAGTTCTATCTTAATAAATCTTATATTTAATAAAATTCAAATGGATTTGTGATCATTTACATTTCCTGTTTTATGTGCATTTCCAAAGAACAAATGATTACTTTATAAATGATGCTTAAATTCTCTCAGATGAAAAGCAAACTATATATAATTAATGACTGATATTAAGAAAATGAAAATACTAGCCACTGAAACATAAAATATATCACTCTGAAAAGGAACAAACATCAGTGTCCATAACTTAAGTTAAAGAGAAGTGAGTTTATAGAAAAGGTGTTCTTTTGAATTTTCAAGTGGTGCTATACAAGCTCCATGTATATTCTTCATTACACATTGGCCCCAGAGACTATCAAAGATCGAACCAAAAGTATTTGTCAGAATTCTAATTAGCTCAGTATATGACAGTGGTTCTCAACCTGAGTCACGACCCCTTTGGGGGTCAAATGACCCTTTCACAAGGGTCACCCAATTCATAACAGTAGCAAAATGACAGTTA